>NW_027361684.1:58340000-58410000 GCF_039654945.1 Dendrobates tinctorius
AGCATTAGCTTTTTTTTGTTGCTAAAGTATCTCTTTTATGGGATCTTACCCCGACTGGTATGCTTATGATCCCCATGTGCACCAGTAAATCTTGGGTGAAAATTCTCCAGTTGTCCTTCCTTTCAGTAGGTACTAGTGACTGT
Source organism: Dendrobates tinctorius (assembly GCF_039654945.1). Taxonomy (NCBI): domain Eukaryota; kingdom Metazoa; phylum Chordata; class Amphibia; order Anura; family Dendrobatidae; genus Dendrobates; species Dendrobates tinctorius. The sequence goes on from NW_027361684.1 coordinate 58,340,144, forward strand.
GTAGCAGTAACACGCCATTGAGTAGTAGTCACTAAATTGTGCCTTTTTTAAGTCGATCAGATGCTTACCATTTTTTTTTCAGTGTATTAACTTGAAGCAGCATGGTGGCTCCGTGGTTAATACTATTGCATTGCAACTCTGGGGTCCTGGGTTCAAGCACAACATCTGGAAGAAGTTTGCTTTCTCCCACACTTCAAAGACCTACTGGTAAGGAATTTAGGTTGTGAGCCCCAGTGGAGAGCGTTATGATGATGTCCTTTTAGGCTGTTTGCCCACGTTGTGTTTTTTAAGCATTTCCGCAGCAGCAAGGCCACCGCGGAAACGCTTAGAAAACGCTAGTTAAAACTCATCCCATGCAAACCCTATGGGATTCTGCAGTTGCTGTGCCAATGCTGTGGCTTTTTCCGATGCAGAATCGCATTGCGGAAAAATCCGCAGCATGTCCATTAATTTTGCGGAATCATGGCGATTCCGCCGCCATAGGATTGCATTGAAACGCTCACGTTACGCATGTGACTATGCCCACCGTGCGTAAAGTGAGCGTTTCATGTGCGGATGGTACCTAGGGTCTTGAAGAGAGGATAATCTCCTCCATGCCCTGGGTACCATATTCCTGTTAAAAATAGAATGAAAATAAAAATAGGGCTATACTTACCCTCAGTCGGCGCCTGGAGTCCTCCCAGTCCTCAGTGGTGCTTCCCAGGCGTGCTTTGCAACAAAATGACGTTTGTGACGTCACGGTGCCGGGAGTGCCGCTGAGGAGATCGAGGGCCGACAGAAGGTGAGTATATCCATGGGTTTTTTTTTTGTTTTTGTTTTTTTTAACATTCTATCTTTTACTATTGATGCTGCATAGGCAGCATCAACAGTAAAAAGTTGGTCACACTTGTCAAGCACTATGCTTGACAAGTGTGACCAACCTGTCAGTCACTTTTCCAAGTGATGCTTCAAATCGCTTGGAAAAGCGCTTGAATTCTGCAAGCTAAAAACGCTTGCATGACGCTTGTATTTTGCGGGAAAACGCATGCGAATTCTGCATGCGTTTTACCCGCGGCGGGGAGTTAAGCAAATGCTGCGGACAATTCCGCAGCATTTCTGCAACGTGGGCACATAGCCTTAAAGCACTGCGGACTATGATGTGTAGTTTGAACTTATTTATTTTTTTGTTTACCAAACACAATTCCTGCCTTTTGTACTATTTCACTTCTCTGCTCAAATAACCACTTTTCATCATCCCGATTTCTACAGTGCCTTCCCTTTTCCTGTAAATTCCCTATTAAAGGAAAATTTGTAATAGATTTCTGAAAGTATTTTAGGATTGTCTGATAATCCACAAGTTTTCGGAAATATATTTTCACCCTTGATTTTAATGGACAAAAACTGTAAACCAATGCAGTTTTTTTATAGACCTACACTAAAACTATTTTGTTTTGTTTTTTGTTTTTTTTTGGCAAGTTTGAGCTTTGACAACACTTTCTAATAGGGTAGTTCTTTTAACTGATACAACGTTAACCCTTAAAGACACAGCTGTTGATGTACGTTATAGAATACTTTTAGTTAAGGCACCTTATGAACATGTATGAAGTGATCACACAGGCTCAAAAACTGCCCATGCAATTAGGCTGATTTCACAGCGTTTCTGTGTGCAGCGTAGGCCTGCGTACTTCTTTCCTTAAGATCTGCATAGATCCACATGCGTCTTGCGTACCTATATTTAACATTGTGTACGCAGGGACATGCGTTGTATGCGGATGCGTCCCTGTGCATCGTTTTGACTTGCCCCCCGAACGCAACAATGTCTGAGGTCTAGAGCACTCTGGAAGAGGTTTTCATCCAGGATATCTCTGTACTTGGTCACATTCATGTTTCCTTCAATTGAAACCAGTCGTCCTGTCCCTGCAGCTGAAAAAAACCCCCATAGCATGATGTTGCCACCACCATGTTTCACTATTGGGATTGTATTGGGAAGGTGATGGGCAGTGCCTGGTTTTCTCCACATACCGCTTAGAATTATCACCAAAAAGTTTTATCTTCGTCTCATCAGACCAGATAATATTGTTTCTCATAGTCTGGGAGTCCTTCATGTTTTTTCGTAGCAAACTCTATGTGGTGGAGGGCTGCAGTGATAATTGACTTTGTGGCACTTAGTCCCATCTTCTGTGGAGCTCAGCCACAGTGATCTTGGGATTCTTCTTTGCCTCTCTCATTAAGGCTCTTCTCCCACGATTGCTCAGTTTGGCTGGACGGCTAGGTCTAGGAAGAATTCTGGTGGTCTCAAACTTCTTCCAGTTAAGGATTATGGAGGCCACTGTGCTCTTAGGAATCTTGAGTACTGCAGAAATTCTTTTGTTACCTTGGCCAGATCTGTGCCTTGCTACAATTCTGTCTCTGAACTCGTTGGCCAGTGCCTTTGACCTTTTGATTCTCGTTTGGTGTAACATGCACTGTGAGCTGTGAGGTCTTATATAGACAGGTGTGTGCCTTTGCAAATGAAGTCCTGTCAGTTTAATTAGACACAGCTGTACTCCAATGAAGTAGTAGAACCATCTCAAGGAGGATCACAATGAAATGGACAGCATGTGACTTAAATGAGTGTCTGAGCAAAGGATCTGAATACTTATGACCATGTGATATTTCAGTTTTTCTTTTTTAATAAATTTGCAAAAATTTCTACATTTTGTTTTTTTTTTTTCAGTTAAGATTGGGGTGCAGAGTGTACATTAATGAGAAAAAAGGAACTTTTTTGAATTTACCAAATAGCTGCAATGAAATAAAGAGTGAAAAATTTAAAGGGGTCTGAATAATTTCTGTGCCCACTGTATGCCTAGTCAAGAGTTCATTTGTGGAATTACTGGTCTTTCAGTAAGTGTTGCAATGTTGGTACACAGTAACATATAGGCCTCAGCCCTATTCCACATTTGTTCCAAGCCAGAGTATGGCAAGAACCGCTCAACCAAGTAAAATAATGGACTGTCAATTTTCATTAACGCTTGAAGGTCTGTCAATATGAAGAATTGCTAGAACCTTGAAGTTATCCTCAAGTGCGTTTATGAAAATAATCACTATGGTGATACTGGCTCTTATGGGAAATGTCCAATTAGAGAAACACCAATAATTACACTTATCTGCTGCAGAGGATAAGTTGAACGGCGTTACCAGACCTCAAACTGGAAATTGACAGCTCCTCAGATAACGGCTCTCATAAATGAAGTACAAAATTCAATTAATGGACACATCTCAGCATCAACTGTCCAGGGAAGACTGCGAGAAGCAAGCTTTTATGGTCAAATTCGTGCAAAGAAATCCCTACTGGGGACCGCAAACAAGAAAGAGACTTGTTTGGGCCAAGCAACAAAAGGACTAGTCATTAGATAAGTAAAAATCTGTATTGTGGTCGCTGTGTAACTGAGTCAAAATTTTGGATTTTTAGTACCATCTGATGTGTCTTTGTGAAATGCAGAAAACGTGAGTGGATGATTTCTAAACGACGTGCCATCAGATCTGTTTTGCACTTAGTTGGACCATCATTTGTCTTGTAAGAGGACAATGACCCAAAACACACCTCAGCTATATAGGGGCTATGTGACCAAGAAGGAGAGGGGACTTAGTGCTGTATCACATGAGATGGCCTCCAAAATCACTTGACCTCCTCAACCCATTTGAGATGATTTGTGATTAAGTGGAATGCAGAGTTAAGGCAAAGCAGCCAACAAATGCTCTGCCCCTCTGGGAATTGCTTTAAGACCCTTGGGAAGCCATTCTATGTGACTCTCTATGAAGCTGCTTAATGAATGCTTAGGATGTGTAAGGCTCTCATCAGAGTAAAAGTGAGGTAGTTTTAGGAGTCTAAGGTCTAAAAACACATTCTTATTTGTTTCACGCTAGTTTCTTTACTCCTTTTTTCCATTTGTATTATTTCATGGTTTTGCTGCCTTTAGCCTGAATCTGCAATGAGTACAATCCAATAAGAACAAGTAAAACCATTGTATGAACAGGTGTGTCCATACTGTTGACCAGTAGTTTGCGTACTGGTCAAACGCTTATGAAGAACTAAGTTTGGGTAGCGATGAGAACCGTAGATTTAGCGGTTGGCCAAAGGAATCTTACTGCAGCAGATGAAGACATACCAAATCTGAAGATGTTCAGCAATGCCATCAACTCAGAACTTACCAAAACAGAAAAAACACATTAAAAAATTGGCTGCGCTGGTGGAAAGAAATCTCTTTTGTTTTGTTTTTTCACACTTGGTAACGTTGCCAGTACGGCATTGACACAAATAAGTAGAAAAGATATGCTATAATGGAGATCACCAGGACAATAATATAGTACAAGAATACAAATTTTTATTAGGGTATACAGAACAGACCAATTAAAAAACATTTAAAAACAAGGATACCCAATCGAAGAAGAGGGCGCACCGCCCCACAAACATGAGAATAATATACTATAATAGTATGTATGATAATTTGGCACCTGATAAGAGGATGGCTAACAAATGGATATAATCACAGTGCAGATTAAATAATCAAGGCATACATATAACAGGGTGAGCAGCCAAATAAAAGCTGCTTTTATATTCCAAAAGACCCAAGCCTCAAATACAGGTGAATATAAAAGGCAGATACATGAGCTCCAACAGTGCCAGGCACAATTATAATAGAAAAATAGCCTCAATAAGCGCAGGTAATATGCATTGTAGTGGGGATATAATTTTTTATCATAGATCACAGAAGATCATAGAATCGTAGAGTTGGAAGGGACCTCCTGGGCCATCTGGTCCAACCCCCTGCTCAAAGCAGGATTTGCTAAATCATCCCAGACAGCTGTCTGTCCAGCCTCTGTTTGAAGACTTCTATTGAAGGAGAACTCACCACCTTGTGTGGCAGCCTGTTCCACTCATTGATCACTCTTATGTAATAATTACTCCCCTACCAGGAAGCACACCAGCAGTTGTACAAATAAAGAAGCCTGTATATCCAAATTATAAGCAATGCCAGTCTTATAGAAGATGCCTCAATAGACTCCTACAATTATAAGAACAACCTCTGCTGGATGTGCCATCACAGTAGAAGGAAGGTACCTACAATACTTATTGAACACGACCAGTGGAGATCTCAGTCATAGTTTCAAAAGAGTCCGTGGGGCATTGGAGCCCAATGCGTCTCGCCACACAAGGTGGCTTTGTCAAGGGCAAGTGTGACCGCTATCGTATACCCCACTTTTTAATACACACCTAGATTTGAAGATCAATATCAGCTGTTAAAGACGCCGACCGTCTGGCCGGATATGACATAAACGGCGTTCAGAGTAAAGGGCACGCAGGCGGGTTATTGTAGGCTGGAATAGTTCATCAGCCAGTTCAGCCGAGCTGCGCATGTTCCGAATACATGCCAGAGTGACGTTATCTTTAAGTCGGCGCTCGTATGTGCAGCTGCGCAAGTGCATTTAGATGGAAACCAGAGGAGCTCGTCCTCAACGCAACTGCGCGTGCATCCGACGTCCAAGGCACAATTCATCTATATATATAGCATGGTAACCACGCATGCATAAAAATGCTGATGTCAAATCCAAAATCAGCAAAATTACAAGCTGAGCAATTCTCTACACGGCGCCCACCATATCAATGTGATACTAAGGTATCGCTGCAGCACAGAGTCAGAAGACTCCTCAGATAGTCCCAAGTGGATAATATAGTAATTGGCATCAGAGTGTGAGTTTAAAAAGCCAAAATTATATAATTACTAATAGGTCAAAAGAGTTATTCATCTGTATAGAAGTTTAAGCGATGAATAAGAATGTCAAATTTTAATAAAGAGCCGTCATAGGTCCAGATATACCAAAGGACCCCAGCTCCATTAACCCCAAAATTCAGACAATATAGTACAAATATTGAATAACCCATAGTTTGTGTGTATGTATATATGTATATATATATATATATATATATATTTAAGACTTACACGTTGCATCGCAATACACAAACTTATAAGAAGCAATGCTTATAAAGATGCAGCATTTGTGTCATTAAGAGATTAAAAATGTCTATAATCACATTATTATTGATAAATCAATTTATACAGTGTCATGAACCATGCTGGATCATGACCGATAAAAGCACTAGTAACCTTCTTTTTTTTTTTTCCTTAAGCTGTGTGCTTAAAGTTAGTTTTTGCCCCCGGTGGCCATTAGGGTCATTGCACTGTGTGGTTTCAGTTTTAGTTTTGCCCCCGGTGGCCGTTGGGGTCATTGCATTCTGGTTACTTTAGTTTAGTGCCCATGATTATGAAGCAGGTGTGATTGCTGGCTCTTACCTATAAAAGAGTGTCAGGTGGTTGGAATCACTGTTAGTGATATTGCTCATTTCCAACCAAGCCTGGTGAAGGAAGGAACTACAGAGAGGAGTTCCTTGCATCTCATGGGAGCTTTGGTGTCTTAGTTTCAGGTGGAAGCTGAATTCAGGTGTCGAGCTTCAGGGGTGAAGCTGAACTTTGGTGTCTTACTCTGTTGCTGGGAACAATAGCAACAGAGCAAAGCTAAGTGGTATTTTCCCTGTTTGTATTTTTCCCTGGTGTGTATTAGTACAGCGGTGGGGCCAGTGCCTGCACCACCCAGCTCCCTAGCAAGGGATAGGTGTAGGGTGTGCTAGGGTGACAGGTTCCTGCTCGGCGACAGGTGAGGAGCCTTTATAGGGAACGTTAGGAGTGTGAGGGACACGGACTCAGGGGAGTGCAGGAGGACTCCATGTCCCTGTTCCCTATCGCAGGGCCCACCGTTGTAACTGTTTCCCCTTCCCTCATGTCTTGTTGTTTTAGCTACCGGCCTGCTGGTCGTGTCACACAGGACAGTTACAAGTGCCGTGTTTTAGTTACCGGCCTGCGGGTCGTGTCACACAGGACGGGTCCTCGTGACATTCAGTAGTTCCAAAAAGGTCTGTTGTGTCAAATAGACCTCAGTAAGATGGATCTGGTCAGAATGGAACATATCTTGTATATCCACAAATTTTCGGCCACTATAAGAGAACCTTAATAGATTTTTCGTTAGGACATATCACGCATGCCATAGGTTAAAATAGGTACAAGTAGTTTTTATTTTATAGGAACAGAAAATTTGTATAAAATAACCTACAACCTGTGAGATACTACAGAAGGGAAAAAGAGACCATAAGAAGGTCTTAATCATGTCGTGTGAAAACAGCCCCCGCGATAAATGGAAACCAATAGCTCAACTGTGGTCAAAAACCAATGTGCAATAAAGTTCCAATAAAGGGGGACAGCTTAATGTATTATTGCCCCCATAATAGAAAATAGACCGATCTGAAGGTGCCACATGATGAATTCAACGTATTTAAACTACCCTCTATGGTAGGACTCTTTAGGTGCGTACTAACTACTTGACCAGAACCCATATCAAGTGCCAAATCAGTGGATATAGGAAAATGTAGAGACGCTTGAAGTGTCTGAAAAGGGTGTAGACACGTAACCTACAAAGTAGAGTCAATTGTACAAGCGAGATAACAAGTTATTGCAAGCTAACATTGCAAAAGACCATCTTAATATTGTCTCTCAAGCCGATGTGTCCATATTGAAAAAGAATTAGAGTTGTTTGGAAAACCCTGTAAATAAGTCCTCATTAGACCCTTAGGCGTGGGACTTTGGAGTTCGTAGATCCATCTGGATTCACAGCGGAGAAGATTAGTAATGTGTCTCCCCCCCCCCCCCCCCGATGTTAGTGTGCACACTTTCAAGGCCCATGACGTTAAAACCAGATGTACAGCCATGATGTACGTCCAAAAAATGAGCAGCCACTGAAGATAAAGTTTTGTTGTTCTCCCGATGCTTTGAAGCTGTTGAGATGTTCGATAGATATTGTTGCATCCTTGTCCTTATTTCCTGTGATGTCTGTCCCACATAAATTTTCGGACAGTTGCAGAAGATGGCATATACGAGATTTCAAGATCTGCAGTTGAAAAACTCCTTAGGACGAATCTGTCAGGACAAAGTTGACACTGAGTAACCATCTCGGGCTTCATGAACTGACAGATGTTACAGTTCCCACAGGGGTAGGAACCATAGATCTTCATTCCCCCATTAAGTTTACTAATGGGTCGCTGGTAGTGACTATGATACAGGTCATCTTTCAGATTTTTGGCCCTCCTAGCCACTAAACTGGGTGTGGTAGACACAAAACGAGTAATTTTACTGTCACTCAAAAGAATATCCTAATTTCTTGTTAAGATCCCCTGAATATCGGACCACTGATTATTAAATGTGGTAATCAAAGGGAGGGAGCAGAGTGGTTCACGTACCTTTTATCCTGACTGAGGGCATGTTGATATGCTTTTGAGATCACCCTTTGTGGGTAGCCCCTTTGTCTGAAGCGAGATAACAGGTCTTTCGCTTGTTCAATAAACTCCTTGGTGGAACTGCAATTTCTCCTGAGACTGAGGAATTGGCCTTTAGGGATTTCCGTTTTCCCGCTATTCGTAGCTGTTTTATGAAACAGGCTGCAGACTGTTATGAATGAGTCACCGAGGAGGAAAAACAAAAACAAGCTAAGCCACAGAAAACCAGAGAGGTTGGTAACTAAGCGGATTGCAGACCCCTGATCCTATCCACACAGCTAGCAGTAGCCGTGGAGCGTACCTACGATGATCCTAGACGCCTCGTCACAGCCGGAGAACTAAATAAGCCTAAAGCAAGAAAAGGGGAAATCTAAACTGCCCCAGAGCAGACCCCAAAGCAATAGACAGCCCCCAAACATGTATTGTCGGTGAGACAAGATGAAAACACAAACATAGGTAGAAAAATAGGCAGAACAAACGATGGGGCCCACACTAACTAGAAAGGACAGGAAAGGAAAGATGCTGTCTGAAATCACGCACAAAACCCTGCCAAAAAATGTCCAACACTTTCTGATAACAAAAACCCTGAAGTCGCTAGACTTCAATTCCCTATATCAGCACTCTGGTATATTCTGAAGACAGAGCAAAAAGAGACCAATCTGATCAGGGACAAAAAGCAAACTGGCATAAACAGAGACATAAGAATGGAAATTCAGCACAGCCCCAGCAGGGGCTGGCTGGCCACAAAAACTGAGTAAACCAGACCAAATCTCATGTGAAATAATAGCAGAGCACACTTAGCTTGAGAAGGCAGGAACAGAACTGGAAACCAGAACCTCAGGGCAGGAAAAATCACCAGCACAAAATTAAGGAGTCGGCTGTCTTAAATCCAGTCAGAGACTCCTGATGTCCACTCACAGTCCTCCTCCTCAGGTGGCAGGTCTCTGCTATTTAGATCGGCTTCATTACCTACTGTCACCACTAGAGGGAGCCCGGATGGAGAACTCACGACTCCTCTGTCAACACAGCCAGCGCCACCACCCTCACCAGAAGCCAGAGGTAAACCAGAAAATGAGTTCACAACAGCAGACCATCCGAGAGTTTTCTATTGACACTTTGATGTCCCGAAAGTCAATTGAGGTTGCTGAAATAACAGGTGAGTTTGATATTAAAAAGTTACAATTGAGGTCACTGATGAAATTTACAGTTTTCAAGGGGGCCTGTCCATAAAAAGATAATATCATCAATGTAACATTGCCATATAAGAATTCTAGTTCGGAAGGCCTCCTGTTGATAAACAATCATTTCCTCCCACCGCCCAAGAAATAGGTTGGCATTGGCGGGTGCACAGCGGGCACCCATTGCTGTGCCGGATGTTTGTCTGTAATATCTATCAAAGACAAAAAAATTTTGGTCCAGGATAAAATGTAACAATTCCAATAAAAATTGGTCATGTTCCATATTCCTGTTGGTACTCCTGTCTAGAAAATCTTACAGCCCGCATACCTACGTTGTGAGAGATGCTTGTGTACAAGACTTCTACATCCAAACTTACAAGGTAAGTATTTTCTGGTAGGTCCACTTCCTCCAAGAGTTGCATTAGATGTGTAGAATCTCTGGTAAAAGATTTTAAAGTTAAAACCAAAAGTTGGAGGAAGTGCTCTACATATATACAAGGACGCTCGAACAAGCTACCGATCCCAGACACAATGAGCCTACCTGGTGGTTCGCTAAGGGATTTGTGGACCTTCAGTACAACGTAGAAGGTTAGAACAATAGGAAAAGGAGTTATCAGAAACTCTGCTTCCTTTTTTGTCACAATGTTATCTTGTAACGCCCTGTTGATAAGACAATCAATCTTGTTGTTAAAAAACGTGGTGGGGTCAGATGGTAGTAAGGCATAACATTCATTATTCTGAAGTTGTCGCATAACTTCCTTCAAGTATTGTTCATGGGGCCACAGTACACCATTTCCCCCTTTGTCTGCCTCGCGAATTACAAACTCCTTTTAGTTTTCAATTGTTGTAAAGCTCTCCTTTCCGCTCTACTAAAATTGTTGTGTTTGCTAGGGTCCAATTTTAGATTGTAATTGTCCCTACATACCTTGTCGAAGAAGATTTGGACCGGAAACAAGAAGGATGGAGTCGCTTTAGATGCAAGTCGTCTGGAAAATCGACCTTTAGTTCCTGCATTTAATTTCTTGCAGTAATTCAAGGAGGTCCAAAAACACCTGTTTCTCATTATCAGGGAATGAGTCCAAAAGAGTTGGCTGGTGGTATAACAATGTAAAAGATAATTGTCTGCAGAACAAATACAAGTCCTTGATAAGAGTGAATTTATTTAAGGTATTCATCGGGGAAAATGATAAAGCTTTGGAGACGACCTGGGTTTCCAGGTCGTCTAGAGTATATGACGAGAGGTTAATAAGTTGTATATTACCTTGAGGTTTTATAGGCTCTCTCATAGTAGTCATCGCTAGTAGTAGTTTATCTTGTTGTACCTGGTTTCCCTCCTGAATGTTGGCGACCAATTCCTCCGTAGGTTTTACTCTGTGTGGTTCTAGTCTTCCTTCAACCTCTCCTGCGGTGCCCCCTGCGTCGCTGGGGTCGGAAGATAAAAAAAATCACTCGATGAGAGTTCACTTCCAAGTGCGGTCTCAATCCATCGTTTAGATTCTTTAGACATAGGACGTCTGTTTCCATGATGTACCGCATTGAAACGCGTAGTGGACAATAATATTGCAGCAAGAGACTTCTTTCCAGCAGCGCAGCCAATCATTAAACCTGTTTTCTGTTTTGGTAATTTCCCTCTGGCTGAGCTTTCCCCCAGCCACGGGACAGCAGCAGCCGGTTGAGCAAATCTATTGTTTTTATGGTCTCCTATATTAGGGTTTTACCCTATTGGGCGCTTCTCCCTTCAGTTACTGTTTAATCAACTCAGAACTGGCAGCTACCAGTAGGACCCAGCTACACCCGTCTACTCTTACAAGAAGCCTGTCCAGAAATGGTTTTCATGGAATTATTGAGGCCAAAAAGCGATACTTTAACTATGGAAACTAGGCAAATCGGTTCAGCTATGCATAAAAACAGGAACTATGATGCTGAAAGATGTCAGCAAGTGCACTGGAGTGATAATTCAAAATGTTAAATATTTGGGTGCAACAGAAATCAGTTTGTTCAATGAAAGACAGCAGTGCAATAATGAGTGTCAGCAGGCAACAATGAAGCATGGTGGAGGCTCCTTGGCAGCTTGAAGCTGCATTTCAGTAAATGGAGTTGGATATTTAATCTGTATAAATGGTGTCTTCAATGCTTGGAAATACAAGCAGATACTTTTCCTTAATGCAATAATTGATGCATTTGATTGGCTACAGATTTATTCTGCAGCAAAGACCCCAAACATACAACCAGTTTCATTAAAGGGGCTTTCCAGGACTACATTACTTTTTTACTGTCAAAAAACGAACAAACAGGGAGTTGCTAACTAATTAGCAATTTTCTTGTTCTATCCAGAAATGGCTCAGAGAGGTCACTGAGCACTCCTTGCCGGTAAGTCAGCTTCTCCACGTCTACAGAGCAGCTCTCCTTCTTCCGGGCTGCATTGTCGACAACCTCCCTGCCTAGTTTCTTCAAAAACTGTATGCAAGTGTACCTAGAATTACTGATGCTATTTTAAAGGCAAAGGCTGGCCACACCAAATACTGACTTTAGATTTCTCTGTAATGTATTCACTTTGCATTTTAATAATTGATAAAAAAAAAAAGTCTATTAACACTTCTACTTTTACAGCATTCTCACTTTGCAGCATTTTTTTCTACACATACCTAAAACTTTTGCACAGTACTGTGTACATGTGTATGTATGTTTGTATGTATGTATATTTGTGTGTGTGTGTGTGCATGTGTATATATATATATATATATATATATATATATATATATATATATATATATATATATATATATATATATAAAATCTTAACTGGTAATTACCAGAGTTCTCTGCTGTAATTTAGAGCGAAACATCTGCAGCATTAAACTTTGACCCTGTGTGCCAATTGCCATGTGCCAAATTGAGTGATGGCAAATGATGTACATTCTCATCATCCACCAGCCAAATGCAACCAGTGGCACTTCCCTGAAAATAAATTATCCGAAATTTGCTGCGCATTCATATTCAATTTCATCACAGCAGATGCTCATTAGTATGTTGTTATTAATTGGTATTCACTTTAGGTTTTGTTTAAAATGAAGATAATAATTAGGTTTTAATTACTGCATCACTCTGAGGAGAAGGGAGTTGTGAAGTGACTGAGAATGCAGAAGTATTTTCACATGACATTGCCTAATTGTATAAAGCATTCAATCATAATTGGGATTGTGTCTTCATACCTCTTCCCTGTATATGGGACTGGATAGCTGGTTCATTGTTTCCCCAGTCTAGATCATATGGAGATAGGAGTAGGTAAGATTCAAACCTACATATTAGCTTTTATTGTATAAGCCATGTTGGATAACAAAAGGATTTCACAAAATGTTCCTTCCATTCCATTATTTTGCGTGGAGTTTTTCTTGAAGGCACATCAACAATTGCCTAATAAAGGAACACAAGAACAATGAGTGTTTATATGACAGAGTATTTCAACGATTCTTAAAATGTGAGATTTTGTTCTTTTTCCCGGCAACTACGGTTTTATTCTTAAGAAAAATGGCAGGGAATGAGTCAATTAATGCTTGTTCTTCGTCTACAGCTTAATCATATTTGACATTGAAAATCTAATAGATTCTTTTGTTTTCACCTATCTTGCTAATTGCAAAATGTGCCAGTGAGCAAATGTACAGGAGGTGTTGATATATTAGAGAGCGAGAGAGGGAGGAAAAAAAAACTATATTACATTTTTTCCTACCCATTTAGGCAGTGACTTTTAATTAGCCCATCTACTAATATGAGGTCGGTAAACTCCATATCTGCTGCTTTATTCCTCCATGTGACTTGCCATTCGTTTTGCTTCAGTTGGCTGGCAAAGGTTGTTGTATATCCATTACTCCGAACCACAGCACTTTGCATTTCTGAATTGACAAGCAGTTGTATTGACCTAGCGCTTATTATGGGTCAACAGCTGCGTTAACCAACGGAAGGACTGAGGGGCAATTAAAATGAATTGGCAAAAATATATCTTCCTAATTTACTCCAATTTGTTATTTATGCTAACATTGTATGGCTTCTATGGTGACACTAAACAAAATGGACCCAATAATGGCAATTAACATAAAAATATAATGGCTAATCAAATTGACAACAACTGTTTCTCATCATCTCGACACACAATACATTATCAAAACAAACTATTATGAAGGAGGTAATTTCAGCGTTCTATTCAACCTGCTGCATGTGTGCAGTCAGGGAGACGTGTAACCGCAATTACCACTGAATCTTAAAAACTAAACAAATAACTTAATCACTGTCCTTTTTTTTTTTTTTTTCCTTGTCTCTCACTCTCCTGATGCCGCAATCAGGGTTTTCTAAAAATATATTTGCAGTGATCCATAATGTGAAATGTGTAACTCTGTAGAGACAATGAGCTGCTTATTGCAGTGGGTCTTCTAGCTCTCGTTTTTCCCGGAGGAGCATACTACTCATTGTCTGCACGCTTTGCTTTTGAAATGGTTAGTTATTTCTAACAGATAAATTAGTTATGTACATTATCTCTAACCAATCAGCCGGCATTTCTAAAGATGGCGTTTAGTCAAACATGCAATATTTTTGTGGTTTTAATCAACTTTTAGAAACTTCCATTTCCCAAGACATTTTAGATGCTGAACTAATATTAGCAGTTCAAAACTCCGCACTAACTCCTTGCAGACTATTTTGTTTGATTAAAAAAATAAATAACTGCACCATTCGTACCTTTGCAAACTTTAGGCTGCTGCAAGCAGAAGTCTGTACATTACAAGTACATGCTCCAGGCATCAGAAATGGGTATTTAAGCTCCTCTCACTCTTTAGCTGAGAGGACAATCTGTAAATTGAGCAGTGGAATTCTTCCATTCATTAAGACCGTTTTCCTTAACCCCTTTTTGACTGCAATTTTCCATTTTTGCACTTAAGTTTATTTCTTCCAAGAGCCGGATGAGTTGTAGTTTTGAATTGCACTATAAATTTTTCTATTCAATGCAATAGAAAACTAAAAAAAAAAAATGCAAGTAGGCGGAAATTGTGGAAAAAAAATTCTGCAATTGATTTTTTTGCATTTTTAATGTAATTCATTAAGGCTACGTGTCCACGATCAGGAATAATGGCTGCATTCTAACTACCGCACTTGTGTTGCGCATGTAATGACATTCTGTTGCTGAAAATACACCGGAGACTGAGCCTCTCTGCCACAGAAATTCTGGTGCCGTGAACTCACACCGCAGGTGAGTTTACACAGCGTTAAATAGAAGCACAGTGGCCATAGGATTTCTATAAATCCCATCCACTGTACTTGCAATTTAGAACGCAACATTTTGGACGCAGCAATTCCTGATCGTGTTTTACCAATATATCTCAATTAACCTAAAGGTATAGCGCTTCCCCATGTGGCACGAAAATAATTGAATTACCAAAGAAAGGAAAAGATTGTGCTGGGGATAAAATATATCACAAGAATAATTTAAAAAGTTATATTTTATTGAATGAATTCATTAAGAACATCTATTTCCAAAATAATTAAAGCCAACACCAAAAGACGAATAGACACCTTAAAAAAACCCCTCATACATGAATGTGTATTAGAATTCATTAGCTGATAACGTTAAATGTACAAATATCCAAAAGGTATATAATAATGAATATTGGGGGCGTGGCATGGCTGCTGAGGAGTGAGGACGTGTTTTGGGGAGCTCCCGCTCCTATACCGGCTACCAACCTACCAGAGACCTATGCAGAAATCTTCTACCCCGATGAATACTAGGAGAGGCAGAAGGAGCAAGTCCCACGGCATACCCTGCTACTTCACAGGAGCAGGGAAGATGAGAGCTGCAGGCGCCATGATGGATCCGGCGCGCAAAGTGCAGACTGCCCCGCCGACAGCAGGAGGCACGGTACAGGAGGTGGGGAAGCAGGTCACAGGGAGCAAGGATCGCAGGGAGACCCCCCGGAGATCTGTTGCAGTGACCTCGGGGGCCCCACGGGAGACCGAGAGCTCTCCTCAGGGTAAAATCGCTGAGCCCCTGGAGATCTGTCTCTCACAGGGAGACCCCGTGGGCAGGTCAGCACAACAGCGTGGCACACGTGGGCCCGGAGGTGGTGTCCCCGAAGCTCTCCACATTATGCTCTCAGAAAGGTACCATTATTCCCCCTGACACCGGCCTTGCCACCACCGCAGGCGCTACAGCGCAGGAGGATACCGACTCTATGGTAAGGGAGCAGTCAAATTATACTACATCATCTACCCATCTGGCTGGACTGCCACCCGCCATGGCTCCCCCACCTATCCATCAGCCTACGGCATCCCCGACACCACATTGCGGACCTTCAGCCCCTTTATGGGACATTCTACAGCACCCATGGGAGCAGATCTCACATTATTATATGATAAAATAAAAGATCTCCCGACGAAACAGGATATGGAACAATACATCGTTCGTCTAGAATCTTCCTATAAAGCTGAACTTTCCATACTCAAAGATGACATCCAACAATGTGGGGAGAAAGTCGAATCCCATGACCAGCTTTTGGCTTCCCTGGCTGGAAGGGTAGAGGCTCAGGAAGCAGCTATGGCTGCTCAAGCTAGACAGCTACAGACCCTAGCAGAGATGCTGGACGATTCTGAAAACAGGGGACGCAGGAATAACATAAGAATACGGGGACTACCATAATCAGTGCCCCCCCAGGAGTTGGATTCCACCTTAAGGGGCACCTTTAATTCGGTATTGGACAGACCCCAAGATACTCCAGTGGAACTAGACTGTGCCCATAGGGCTCTAGGCCCGCACCCCAGTGAACAGGACCCACCGAGAGATGTGATATGCCGGGTACACAAATACCAACTTAAAGATGCGGTCATGGGGGCAGCCAGGAAGATAAGATCTATAGACCACTTGGATACCCGCATACAGCTCCTACCAGACCTGTCCAGATGGACTCTACAGAGGCGCAGAGCTCTTCGTCCTCTCTTGGATATGCTGCGACATCATGATCTCCTCTATACCTGGGGGTTTCCGTTTTGCCTCCGGGTTCAGAGAGGGGGCAGAGTGCATCGTCTGAGTCACCCTAGTGGAATCTCAGCATTCTCGGCCGCCCTAGATATACCTGAAGTGGACATACCTGACTGGCCACCTTTACCATCATTTTATAGAATGGATGATCCTCGCAGAGGTCAAACCCCTCAGAGACAGCGGAGACCCGGAAGAGGGCCCAATAGACGTGAGCGTATACATCCAGGAGATGGAGATATCGCCTGATTATTCAGCTTATTGATTTGTGGTTGTTTCTCACTTAGTTGGATGTGGGGACGGGGATTGGGGATCATCTCTACTGGCAATATAGAACTGAAGCTCAAATCAGTTTTCACCATCAGTTGATTCCCCTTTTTCTCTTCCTTCCCCCTCTTTTCCTCCCCTTCCCCTCCCTTCCCCCATCCATATTCTCTAGGACAGCTGATGTTTCATGCTAAACGCTCTCATTTGTCTATAATTGCTCATCATCCTGTTGTGCCCTACTTCGAAGGAAGATTTGATTCCTGGAAGCCTATGCCACCCCAGGTTTAAATGTTATGGTATCTTTAATATTGTTAGCCGTGATGGTATGGATACCATTTGATATGTGGAATATGTTGACGGCCTGCGTGTTGGTAAACCACGGTCATATATACTATTCATGTGTTAACTTTCCGCTCTAGGGGTATACGATTGTTATATAGTTATGAGGTTGGGGGCCGGGGGAGATGGCGTCTCCATCTCTCTTCTTGTCGTACACTCCCCCCCCCCCCCGGAGGTGCTGTCTCGCCTGGGTGGCGCACAGCATTTAAAAAGTACCTCCACTAGGATTCACATTATAAGTTGGTGTGTGCTTATCCACACTTGTATTGTTACGTTTCACTTCTATCCCTAACCTTCCTTTTCCTACTTCTTTGTGTAACTTCTTGTTTATATCCTCTCTACCCTACTAGTTTCTCCCTCCCTTCTCCACAGCGGGCACTGGATTCCGAAGCCGACCCATCCTTTTGAACGAAGCCTGACCTCCTTGAATCCGGGCTATGATCACAATGCCTGGTAAGACTGCCACACAAAAGATTACATTGGGCTCTCTGAACGTTAGGGGCTTTAACGTACCGCAGAAGCGGTCACATATTCTATATGGCATGCATAAGAAAAGAGTAAATGTATTGATATTACAGGAGACCCACTTTAAAATTGGCCATGTCCCTAACATACCTGACCGCTACTATACGACTTGGTTCCATAGCGCCAACCCGGACTCACGATCCCGTGGGGTGTCTATATCACGCCATAAATCCCTCCAACATACTATACTGGACACGCTAATTGATACTGAAGGCAGATACGTGATATTGAAAATCCAGATTTTTTTTCAACAACCTACACTATAGCGGGTTGGTACGCCCCCAGCCGGGACCAAATTCAGGCCGCCAGGTCTTTCTTGAAGATAGTGGCAGATTTCGCCGAAGGGGTTGTTATACTTGGAGGGGACTTTAACCTGACTCTTAACCCAACGATAGACTCCACAGTGGCAAAGTCCTACCTTTCCCTTCGTCAGTTGTCCTCTTTGAAAAGGGATCTTCATGACCTACATCTTACCCAATGTGAAAGATTATACGTTGTTCTCCACGCCACATAATTCGTACGGAAGAATAGATTTCTTTCTACTTAGGCCTCTTTCACACTTCAGTTTTTTACAATCAGTCACAATCCGCCAGGTTTTAAAAAAAAACGGATCCGCAATTTTTTTTGAGGATCCGTTTTTTTCCCCATTGACTTCCATTATTGGCGGATTGTGACGGATTGCCGTCCGTTGCATCCGTTTTTTTTGCGGATCCGCCAAAAGTTGCTGTCCGATACCATCCTCAAAGATTTCAAAACGGAGCGTGCAACATTTTTTTTTTTCTGGCGGATCCTCCAGACACTGTTTTAACCCGAAATTCTTTCTGGCTGCCGGACAAAAAAAAAAAAAATTCTCTCTCTCTCTCTCTCTTTTTCCACGCCGCGATTCCTTTAAAATTCTTCATTTGTCGGATCCGTCAAAAAAACGGACGGGTGGCATCCGTTGTCATCAGTACTACAACGGATCCACCATCCGTCCTTTTGGCGGACTATGACTGATGAAAAAAACTGAAGTGTGAAAGAGGCCTTAGCCATTGTGCATTGGCCTGGGACCCGAAACCCTCCATTGGCAGTTTCCTCTGGTCGGATCATGCTCCAGTTTTTCTGGACATCAATCCCCCTGACTCAGTGACACGACAGTGGACGTGGAGATTGAATGATAATCTTTTAAAAGACCCTACCTGCGTGACTGACATTAAGGCTACCATAGAAGCATTCTTGCAAGACCACGCGCACGACAATACCACTATGCCAATTAAATGGGAAACCCTTAAATGCGTCCTTCGAGGGTTATTTATTAAACTTGGTTCCCGTCTGAAACATGTGAAAAATAAGGAAATTATGGTCGTCATTAAAAAAAATACTAACCCTAGAGACGATGCATAAGTCCGGTTTGGGGGCGGGGATACAGTCTGACCTGATCAAATGTAGAGATGACTTGAAATCTCTTAAACAAGAAGTTGCGTCACCATCGAAATCGTTTTAAAAGTATACTATACGGCCAAGCTAACAAATGCGGACGCCTATTAGCCAGATTTCTACACCCACGTTGCCAGACCACATACATTCCATCTCTCCGGGGACACCGTGGACAGACAACGTCGAACCCAACGGAGATCCTTGATATATTGCGACATTATCATACATTGTACAATATTAACGGAGATGGCCCCCCTCAGCCGCCTATGGACTCCCAACCACAAATAGAATCTTACATACATGATACCGCCCTCCCGACACTGGCCGCTGACTTAAGGACACCACTGGAAACTGATTTTACGACTGAAGAGGTTGACGGAGTCATTCAGAACACCCCGGCAGGCAAGAGTCCAGGGCCGGATGGCTTCACCCCTCGTTTCTACAAGATATTTCGAGAGCAGCTTAAACCCATTATGACGTCGGTCTTTAACTCCATCGCATACGACTCATTGTTCGCCCCACAATCCTTAGAGGATTTTATTACAGTAATACCAAAGCCAGGGAAAGACTCCACAGTGGTAACAAACTACCGTCCAATATCCCTTATTAACATCGACTTAAAACTCTACGTGAAAATCTTAGCTAACCGGTTGGCACCCCTTCTACCTTTAGTAGTTCATTCGGATCAGGTGGGGTTTGTGCAGGGGAGGGAGGCGAGAGACGGTATAGGCAAGACCCTC
The DNA here is from genome assembly GCF_039654945.1 of Dendrobates tinctorius. Lineage (NCBI taxonomy): Eukaryota > Metazoa > Chordata > Amphibia > Anura > Dendrobatidae > Dendrobates > Dendrobates tinctorius. The sequence goes on from NW_027361684.1 coordinate 58,359,965, forward strand.
ATCTTGACAGCACATGCCAAATTAAAGCACAAGCCGCTGGCTTTGTTGTCGATTGACGCAGAGAAGGCCTTTGACCGTGTACACTGGGGTTTCATGTTCTCGGCTTTACGACAGATAGGCCTGGGGAATCGTTTCTTACATAGGATTGCGGCTTTGTATTCCGGTCCTTCTGCGAGGGTTAGAGTCAATGGTGCAGTGTCAGATTATATAGCCATTGGGGACGGCACACGTCAGGGCTGCCCTCTATCGCCCCTTTTATACACGGTAGTTATGGAACATTTGGCAGTGGCGATTAGAAAGAACCCCAGTGTGCATGGACTATGGGTAGACCGAGTTCATTATAAGGTTTCTCTTTATGCTGACGACCTCCTGCTGTACGTGTCCCAGCCACACATTTCTCTCCCGTTGTTGATGGCCGACTTTCAAAAATATGGTGCAGTCAGCAATTTTAAAATTAATATTCATAAAACTGAAGCCATTAAGATTTCCCTAGGACAGGCAGAACTTGTGAGGACCATGGGGAATTTTCCCTTTCGTTGGAGGTCTGGAGCTATCCAATATTTGGGTGTTCAAATTCCCACCGACATGACTGACCTTTATAAACTGAACTACTTGCCCCTCCTAGAGTCGACTCTGAAACGTTTGAGAGAATACGGACGAAAGAATATCTCGTGGTTTGGTAGAATGAATTCATTTAAGATGGACATTCTTCCCAGGTTTTTATACTTGTTCCAGTCAGTCCCGATTGTACCACCGAAGGTGTTCTTCCAGACCATTAGATCTGCATTGACCTGTTTTATCTGGCAGACCTCTAAGCCCCGTCTGAAATATACCATTCTGACTGCCCCGAAGTCCAGAGGCGGAGCGGGCCTCCCAGACCTAGAAATCTACCATCGGGCCTCCATGCTTGTACGTCTATTCGACTGGCAATTCGGCCACCGTTCCAAACAATGGGTGCAACTGGAGCAGACATCCTTTAACATCCCTCTGCGGTACCTTCCATGGATCCGACGTTATGACTTTGCCGCAGACGACCCTGGGGGGTCCACGGGTTTCTTGGCGCGGGAAACATTACAACTCTGGAATCATTCAAAAAATAAAAAGAAATTGATCAGCGCTCTGAACCCGCTGACTCCAATCTTTGGAAACCCAGATTTTCCTCCTAGTCGTCATAGGGACCAATTTTTGGGCTGTCATATTAGTACTGACTTACGCTTGGGACAGGTGGTGGTGGGAGGGCACATCCCATCCTTGGAAACTCTACGGGATCAGTCTCCCGCCAGGGCACTTTCCTGGTTGGAATACAACCAGCTGAGATCGTTTGTCCGGGGACATATAGTTGGCCGCGCTTCTCGCCCTCCCATGACACGGTTGGAGGATTTACTTCGGCAGCAGGACCCTCCCTCTCATCTGATTTCTCTTTTATATAAGGAACTCCACGCTAGTGACTCGGATGTGACCCCGAGCTACATTCGGGCGTGGAAAGAGGAGATGGGATGTGAGTTCTCTGCGGAAGATCTTGACAAAGCTTAACTTTTTACACACAAAATGTCCCCAGCTGGGGGTGCACAGGAGAAAAATTTTAAGATTCTGTCCAGATGGTATCTATCCCCTGTCAGACTGAAGTCTATTTTCCCGTCAGTCGACGATGCCTGTTGGCGGTGTGGAACTGAGAAGGGAACTTTATTCCATATATGGTGGCAATGTTCCGCTATACAACCCTTCTGGAAGAAGGTGTTCTTGGCGTATCACAAAATTTCTAGGGATTATGTCCCCCTCCCTCCCCACAAGTTGCCATCCTTTTGATTCTTCCGGGACCCATATCTGCTCAGAAGCGGAGCCTTCTTCGGTTCTGTATAGCCGCGGCGCGGATGGTGATTCTGCGCCATTGACGCACGATGGCGCCGCCAACTATGGAAGAATGGGTATCGGAATTCGCAGATATCTTCCGTATGGAGGAGCTGATGGCTGAAATGGAAGGGGACAACACCCGCTTGATTCGTGTATGGCAGCCTTGGATCATGTTCAGGGAAACTACCGATCTATCTCAACTGGTTGAAGAGGCTTCATAGAGGTCGGTCCGGAACTCTGGTGTCAGCTTCCCCCCCTTCTGTCCCTACCCCTTCTTAGGTTTCATATACATGTTGGGAAATTCTTCTACTCTTACTTTTCCCACCTACCCTCCTTTGTGCCCTTTCTTGTATCTTCCATCTTTTTCTAAAGTACACCTGTGTTGAAATCAGTGAAGATGTTACCATGACTGTTTATAATTACTGTCTCTAATATTTGATCATTACATTCTACCACTGTACCAGATGACATTTGAGTATGAAGGCCATCCCTCCAGCTTGATCCTTTGAACATAAGTAATGTATAACGAATGTTTGTATAATATCAGTTATTTGAACTGATTCTTGTACATGGTGGTATATATGAACTATATACCAACAATCATCCTAACGGGACATTATGTGCCTCTGTTCAGAAAAAGTTAAGGTCATATATGAGGCTGACTATATTGCGATCTTGTACGGAAGGGTGTACAATGTTTGATATCTTGTATGTTTTTTCCGTTTTTCTGTTTTCAATAAAAATAGATTCAACATAATAATGAATATTCTTAGTAGTAAATTAGTAGTAAAGTAATATTTACATATACCCAAGGGAAAAAAGGTAGTACTGCATGACTGTGATCAGCTCACCTTCCGCAAGACCCTACACGTTTCACCACTGCTTCATCAGTTTAATGGAATGGGCGTTAGGCAAGTATAACACTGTTATTTTTAAATAAGTTTTTTTTTATTTCAAATAGAGGACTTTATTCTGTGTTTACAATATAATGATAGGATTAGTAATGGAGAGGCATCTTAGACGCCTCTCCATTACTAAGCTTTGGGCTTGATGTCACCAGACAATACAAAGGTGGCATTATCCACACAAATATGAACCCCACTTGCCACCGCCACAGGGCAAGTGGTAAGAGCCGGGCAAAGCACCAGAATTGGCGCATCTAATAGATGCACATTTTCTGGGGTGACTGCGAGCTGCTATTTTTAGGGGGGGTTGGGCAGAATCCATGGCCTTTTACCAGTTTGAGAATGCCAGCTCCCAGCTGTCTCCTTTAGCTTGGCTGGTTGTCAAAAATGTGGGGGACCATATGCTGTTTTTTAATTATTTTGGCTGGTTGTCAAAAATGTGGGGGACCCTATGCTGTTTTTTTTATTTAACTAATAAACAGAGTAGGGACCCCTCTATTTTTAACAACCAGCCTTGCTGAGGGTGGCAGCCTGAAGCTGTCAGATTTGCCTGGCTGGTTATCAAACATACAAAGCAACCTACGCCATTTTATTTTTATTTACCGTATATACTCGAGTATAAGTCGATCCGAGTATAAGTATAAGTCGACCCCCCTAATTTTGCCTCAAAAACCTGGGAAAACTTATTGACTCGAGTATAAGTCTAGGGTGGGAAATGCTGCACAGTGAGTAATGGTGGCCCAAATACCGTAATGCTGCACAACAGGTATGCCCCCATAAATGCTGCACAGTGAGTAATGGTGGCCCAAATACCGTAATGCTGCACAACAGGTATGCCCCCATAAATGCTGCACAGTGAGTAATGGTGGCCCAAATACCGTAATGCTGCACAACAGGTATGCCCCCATAAATGCTGCACAGTGCATGATTTATTGGCCAAGTGATAGGATTACGGTACCGGTAATCCTATCATGTTGCTGCTGCCCCTGCTGGAATTTAAAAAAAAAAAAACACTATATACTCACCTCCGTTGCTGACAGCTGCTCCTGAGCGTTACCGGCTCTTCAGTGACTCAGGCAGAGGGCGCGTGCTATCCACGTCATCACGCCTCCTGCACGTCACTGCTGGAGGACGGGAGAGAGCGGCGCACAGCGACTTGTAACGCCGTCGGGACACTGACAGGCTGCAGGGGACCGCAGACACATACCGGGGAACGCGGAGACGACGGGGACCAGGTAAGTTTGAACCGTGACCCGAATATAAGTCGAGGGGGGTCTTTTTCAGCCTAAAAAGGGGGCTGAAAAACGCGACTTATATTCGAGTATATACGGTATATCGCAATTGCGGGCTGGTGAATACTCCCATCAGCCGACGCCTGATCTCGCTGTTATTAGCGGCAGCAGGCATCGGCTGACGTGAGTAGTAATCCCATCAGCCGACGCCTGTGACCGGAGGTAATGTTTTTAACTTTGGTCACAGCTGTGGGCTCACGCTGACAGCATGGGAGGGTACGGCTCTCTGACTGATGGTAATGATCTTACTGTTGATCAGAGGCAGTGTTTGCCGCACTGTCATGCACATGACAGCGTGGCAAACACTGGATGTAAATAGAATCCAAACTTTTTTTTTTTTTTTTATAACTGTTAAGCTGGAGCTGAACATCCAGGGGGTTCGCCCATCGCTACCCGTGACTAATCACCCACTAATAAGCATTTTGCCATCAAAGTTATAAAATATTTTTTGCAAAAATAAATTTGTTAGGTAGGGTATTCACATGGCAATAAAAACATGGTGATGGGCAGGGCCGTGGAGTCGGTAAGCCAAACCTGCGACTCCAACTCCTCAATTTCCCTTACACCAACTCCACGACTCCGACTCCCACATATATTGCTTATATTTAAGTGAAATATTTATTGTAGTACAATGGGAACATCAGACATTTTAATCATTTTTATGATACAATAATAAAGATATTTAGATAGAACATTATATATTTATTGGAATACAACTTTAGAACACAAAAAACTAATAAATTGTAAATATGTAATAACTATCCAATATCGATTACATATATATCTAATATATAAAGCTCAAAGTGTGTATGTATGTATGTATGTGTGTATGTCCGGGATAGCCATCCGCACTGTCGCAGCTACAGCCACAAAATTTGGCATAGTCACACGTCTGGACCCCGAGAGCGTCCTAAGCTATGTTGTGAGGTGAAATTTTAACCCCGCGCGTTCCAATTCACCAGACAATTTTGCCCTATCTACATACTGGGGAAAAAGTGTGTGCGCCTCAAGCCCCGCCCCTCATGATGTCATAATGCCCCTATCTACATAATGGGGTAACAGTGTGTGCGTATCAAGCCCTGCCCCTCATTATGATGTCACAATGGTTGCCATGGTGACGCTGATGTCATCAAGCCCCGCCGCTCATTATGATGTCATAATGTTTAACTATGGGATGGAGGATGTGTGATGGGTATATGGGCACTGGACTGTGGGATGGAGGATATGTATGACGGGTGTATGGGCACGGGCCTATGGGATGGTGGATATGTATGACGGGTATATGGTCACGGGACTATGGGATGGAGGAAGTGTGATGGGTATATGGGCACTGGACTATGGGATGGAGGATATGTATGACGGGTATATGGGCATGGGACTATGGGATGGAGGATATGTATGATGGGTATATGGGCACGGGACTGTGGGATGAAGGATGTGTGATGGGTATATGGGCACTCGACTATGGGATGGCGAATATGTATGATGGGTATATGGGCATGGGACTATGGGATGGTGAATATGTATGATGGGTATATGGGCATGGGACTATGAGATGGAGGATATGTATGATGGGTATATTTGCACGGGCCTATGGGATGGTGGATATGTATGATGGGTATATGGGCACAGGACTATGGGATGGAGGATAATTATAATTTGTTAGAACTAACCACAGTTAGTTACTATGCCCGGGCAGCGCCAGGCTCTTCAGCTGGTATGTGTGTGTGTGTATATGTGTATATATATATATATATATATATATATTATATAGTGTGTGTGTGTATTTATATCACTATGTAATAAACTATGTAAGTGGCAAAGAACAATTTTCAACAAGAACATACTAAATAACATTTGTTCAGTCTATGAATTTGTTCTAAGAAATAGAATTGCCTCCATCAGATCCTCCTTCATAGATTACCTCAAATCTGACCTAATAATTTTAAGGCTAGAGGCCAACCTCTCTATACTAACTTGGGTTGGAGGCAAAGCCGTAACCACATGGGCAACATCTCTAACAATTTCCGAGTATAAAGGAATTGCCTCATGCGCAGTCAGTTTTGATGAACAGTTGAATTTTTCTATTTCTTTTAGATCAAGTGAAACATTTTGCTGAAATATGGTCAATCTGCTTACTATAGGAGGAGTGAAATCTTTTTCCTTGCGGCAACGCTTTGCCTGCTCCATGTCATCCAAATACTTGTCAAAGTCAAACTCCTCATCTGACGAGGATAAAGATATGGCAGCAGTAGCACTGTCAGGACCCAAGTCCTCTTGCGCCAGGCAGTCCTCCTGTAGGCCACTCATCCTAGCTGCTACCTCAGTCAGAGCTTCTTTTCCTTTAGTAAGCTGTTGATCATCAAGCAGTATACGATGACTTGGGTCCACATAAACAACTGCCAGAAAAATTTTATTGTCCATTACAATAGCAAGATCCTGTTCTTTTTTTGAGTTCATAATCTTGCAGAACTTTTTCCACTAAGGCCTGGAGAAACTGGCTGCTGTGATGAGCTTTAGTATCTTTTACTGCCAGTGTCTTGGTAACAATTTCTTTGTTGTCACAAACATATCGAACATTGATGGCAAAATAGTTCACTCTGTGACGTGTGCATGCATCCATTTTAAGAAACATGAAGCGTCTTTTGAGAGTCTTTTTAAGATCTTCCTTTTACAGAGAGCACATAATAATCACCTACAATATTAGCATTACTTACCTTCCTGTGACAGAGATGAGCAGTAGTACTTTCACTATCTCGAGCTCAGGGCCCAGGAATCGGATCCTGTGCAAGACAGGCACCCCTCCTCTCTCTGGTGAAGATGGCAGAAGACAGGACAGAGGAGGGGAGATTGCCCCTTGCTGTCTGGAGCCGGTGCAGGACGGGAGCACTGCAGCATACAAGTGAGGTTTGATAGGTGCGTGCCCCTGCTTCTAGGGGGTGGGCGACTGCCCCATCTCTGGCTACGGCCATGAATCACGCACAGCGTTTTTGCGGATCTGTTTTTTGCAGTAAAATGCAGTGACTCTGGGCATCCCAGCAAAGTCAATGGGTTTCAAGATATGACATTCAGACACATCGTTTTGTGAGGATCCGTTTTTCGGCTCAAAAACGGATCCTCACAAAGAATGAGCATGTCAGTTTGTGCGGCATTTTTCTAATCGGCTTTTGCTATTGGAAACATTATTTATGAGCTCAAAAACCTTTCAGGTGATGCTGTTCTTTAAAAAGCTGATCTGCTTTTGCAGCTGAAAACGTATCCTCAAAAAACGCAGCAAAAGCGCTGTGTGTGAATGTAACCTTAGATCAGGAATAGAACAGCCATTTATATGACATTCCATAGCTTTTATTATATATTTTAGGAGTCGGAGTCGGTACATATTATTCCGACTCTGCCAAAATGAGCACCGACTCCACATCCCTGGTGGTGGGGGGTGTCTTATAGACTACTCTCCATTACGAACCTTTTGGGCTTGATGTCGGCTTACATTACAAATCTGACACCAACCCCATTACTATTACCCCACTTGCCACCGCACCAGAACAAGTGGGAAGAGCAGAGGCGCAACGCATTTGTCGTACGATTTTTTTTTTTTCTCTCCCACCTATTGACTTGCATTAGCGATTGCGATCCGAAATTTGCATCTCCTCGCAACATGCTGCAATATATTTATCAGTCTGATCCAAGCTGATAAAAATATTGCAGATGAGCATTGAATAACATTGGTCCGAATGCAGTCTGATTTTTTATCAGATTGCAGTCATCCGATTTATTTGCTCGTGTTACAACTGAATAGAGGCAATGGTGATAATTGAGTTAGAATTGGACAGAAGTGAAAAAAAATCTGTTAAAAAAGGGTTGAAAAAGAAAATGATTGGCAACAACAGGTAAGAGATGATTGAGTTACAGGTCTTGGATTAGTCAAAGTGCTCCGTAGGTTCAATTTTGGTGAAAACTAAGAACCAATGGCCAAAACCTTAACCCATGGCTAGTTATAGAAAAAAGAGAGCCCTAACTAAAGGGCATGTGTAGTTCTTGAATTTTTCTGCAGCAAAATCTAGTATGTTGGCAGTAAAAACACTATGTAAATTGCGCATGTTTTTGGTGTGATTTTTGACTTAATGTTTTTACCTGTTCTTTTTTTCCCATTAATTAGAATGGGTGAAAAAAAACCTGCAAAAAAATTTCCGTTATTGACATGCAGATTTGAAAAAAAAAAAAATCTTTTGGGTTTAAATTTATTTCAGTTCTTCAATACAAAAAGTGAAACTCATATATTATATAGTCATTTTTATGACCTGATCGTTATACCCCACAACACAGTTAATAAATAACATTTACCACTTCTCTATTTCAAGTGTTTATTTCTGTTAATGTTGATGATTATGGCTTACATCCAATGAAAACCCAAAAGGCATTATCTCAGTAAATTAGAATTATTTAATAAAAAAAACACCTGCAAAGGCTTCCTAAACATTTAAACATTTAAATAGGTCTTTTCGTCTGTTTCAGTAGGCTCCACAATCATGGAGGAAGACTGCTGACTTGACAGATGTCCAAAAGGCAGTCATTGACACACTCCACAAGGAGAGTAAGCCACAAAAGGTCATTGCTAAAGAAGCTGGCTGTTCACAGAGTGCTGTATCCAAACATATTAATGGAAAGTTGAGTGGAAGGAAAAAGTGTCATAAAAAGAGGTGCACAAACAACAGGGGTAACCGCAGCCTTGAAAGGATTAAGAAAAGGCCATTCAAATATTTGGGGGAGATTCACAAGGAGTGGACTGCTGCTGGAGTCATTGCTTCATGAGCCACCACACACTGACGTATCCTGGATATTCCTTGTATCAAGCCACTCATGAGCAATAGACCACGCCAGAAACGTCCTACCTGTGCCAAGGAGAAAAAACTGGACTGTTGCTCAGTGGCCCATGGTGTTGTTTTCAGATGAAAGTAAATTTTGCATTTCATTTCCAGACTCTTGTTGAAGAGTGGAGAGGCACACAATCCAAGCTGCTTGAGGTCTAGTGTGAAGTTTCCACAATCAGTGATGCTTTGGGGGAAGTCATGTCATTTGCTGGTGTAGGTCCCCTGTGTTTTATCAAGTCCAAAGTCAGTGCAGTCCTCTACCAGGAAATTTTAGAGCCTAGGCTTCCATAACACCTCAGCAGTGCCTCAGACTGATCGCCTCCATGCCACGCCGCATTGATGCAGTAATTGATGCTAAAGGAGCCCCAACCAAGTATTGAGTGCATTTTCTGAATATACATTTCAGTAAGCCAACATTTCGGATTTTAAAATTTTTCAAGCTGTTATAAAGTATTCTCATTTACTGAGATAATGACTTTTGGGTTTTCATTGGCTGTAAGCCATAATCATCAACATTAACAGAAATAATCACTTGAAATAGATCACTCTGTTTGTAATGACTCTCTATAATATGAGTTTCACTTTTTGTATTGAAGAACTGAAATAAATTAACTTTTTGATGATATTCTAATTTTGTGAGAAACACCTGTATGTTTTGTATATCATGTAATATCTACAGTATATATCATATAATATCTACATATGAATTTCTATTACTAGTATGAAGCATTTTACATCCTGCACATCCTTTTACCTTGAACCTTTTTTGTTTAGTCTTTCTCTTTTGTATTTTGTTATTCTTTAATAAGCTTTGTTACAATTTGGGCTGTCAGAAAATGTCATCGTTGAGCGCAGTTCCCGCATTTTCCTATTGAATTCAATGCACTGGGCTATGGGAAAATGGCCAGCGGAGTCGGCACATGCGCAGATTGAGATCTCGCCCTAACTCCTGCCACCTCCGATCTCGCCCTCCTGCCACCTCCGATCTCCTGCAACGGCAACCCTTTGGTAGACCGGCTCACTTAGCGGTACACGGAGGTAGACACAGGAAATCGGTCTCTTTTAATAACATCATGTGGTTTATTATAGGCAGCATAAATCAAGGTGAAGTAAAGCGAAGACAGGCCACTGGGCAAAACAGGAAAACAAAATGGTAGCACAAAGCTCAGCCCTTCTGATAGCTGTGTTCCTCCCACTCACTGTTAGCAGAACACACACGGTCATGTTGGTTCTGTCATGATCCAAGGTGGATCTGACAAGTAAATGGACAAAGTGAACTTTTTCCTTTGGCTTGGTGCCAAAGTGGGTTGATTGCCCCCGGTGGCCATTAGAATTATTACACGTGGTGTCGTTTGTTCTAAGTTGCCCCGGTGGTGGTGAGTGGTATTACACTTTATTTTTAATGTGCACGTATTACAAATCAGGTGTGAGGCTCTATAAAAGAGTTTCAGGTGTGTTTTGATGTTCGTTTAGTGATATTGATAGTTCGTCATTTGGGAAGCAAGCCTGGGTGATGAGCTGAATTAGAGTCCTGGGCAGCCCAGCCAAAGGTGTTGAGTCAGCTATGGAGTCTGCAAGGAGTGCTGGCATGGATTGGTGGAGTTCAACGTTGGTGTCTGCAGGAAGGGCTGGCATGGCGTGGTGGAGTCGCAGTTTATGGTGTCAGCAGGAAGTGCTTGCATGGCTTGGTGGAGTGGCGACTATGGTGAGAGTTGCACTCAGCATGCTGGACTTGGTTGCTGAAAGCTGGACTCAAGCATGCTTGACTTCTTGGCAGAAAAGTTGGACTCGAGCATGCTGGACTTTTTGGCAGAAGCTGGATTCATCTTTGGGACTCTGTTTACTGGGAAGCTGCAACTGGTGGTGGACTCTGCTCCAAGGCTGCACTAGAGTGATGGATCCAGTTATGGTGATGGATCCGGTTGGAGAAGATGCACGTAGGTGGTGGGCTCTGTTGCTAGGAGCGTACGCAACAGAGCAAAGCTAAGTGGTGTTCCCCCTGTATTGTCATTTTCCCTTATGTGTGTTTAGTGCAGTGGTGGGATCAGTTTCCGCACCGACCAATTCCCTAGTGAGGGTTTAGGTGCAGGGTGAGTTGGGGATTGAGGTACGCGTGCGTCGCCCGGTGCGGAACCGGCATAGGGAAGGTTAGGAGTGCAGGGAGACTGGCTCAGGGGAGTTCAGGAGGTCTCCACGTCCCTATCGCAGGGCCCACCATTGTTATTGTTACCCAGGTTTCCCCTTTATTATTTAAATTCGCCTTACTGGAGGCGGGGTTTCCAGACTACTGTATATATAACGTGTATTACCTAAATTCGCCAGTTGGAGGCGGTGTATCCAGCTGCACGTTTTATTATTTAAATTCGCCCTACTGGAGGCGGTGTATCCAGGGTCATGCGTGTCATGGGTTCGCCTTGCGGTACTCGCTGCGTCCAGACACCCGTGTCCGTGACAGGTTCCAGCACAGCCAGTTCTCTGGGTGTTCCTCTCCAGACACTGAACTCTTACTGCCTCTGAAGTGCAGCTATTTAAGTCACACAGACCACATCCTGGGGTGGTGATAAGGTGGCCAACCTCCCACCCACTCTATGGTCATCCACAAGAAACCTAGCCCGTTATTTAAATTGACTGTTATCTCCTTGCCACCCTTAAGTTTTGCTGAGGCTCAAGGCCCCAGAAGTTTTTCCTTCCGCATACTATCTCCCCTCCAACAACTTGCCAGTGACTTTGTCAAACCTGCCTCCTGGGACACTGTTCCACCGCAGCCGCTGCCTCTCCACCCCTGTAAGCTATGTTCGGATTATAAAACTCGCCTATGTTTTCCTCCCAAATTTGGGGGGAAAAAGTGGCCCACAGGGTGATTATATTTGGCCTGTGATGCAAAGTATGCCATCCTGGATACAGTTGAAAGCAATGATGGAGGGAGCGTCAGCTGACGGTCCCTCTTCCATCATTCTCCCTCTGTATCTGACATCTCACAGCAGCGCAGTGATGTCACTGTTTTGCGCCTACTGTGTCGAGCAGTGAAGAGCTTCAGAGCGCTCTCTGCCAAGACCAGAGCAGTGGGGCACCACCGGGGTGAGATAAGTATGTGGGGCTCATTGTACTGTATGGAGAACTATGTGGATCTATTATACTGTATGCAAGACTATGTGAGGCCCATTATACTGTGTGAAGATAACAGTTGAATCATCATACTTTGTTGGGGTAACCATACTTTGCTCGGGGGGTACAGTAGTAGGGTCATCATACCATGCGTTTGGAGGAATTCACTATGGGGGTATCATACTGTTTGGGGAGAACTTCTGTTGACTTAATTTTTTTGTATTTATTCAAAGTTTTTTATCCTTTATTACATAATTAAGGTAGGCCGTTGGGCCATATGCTTTTTACTGCACTTGCATAACATCTTACTCAACATCTTATCACTAATTGTCTAGAACTGACCTTGCTATTGGTAACACAGGTATGCTATCCTATCTCTTGTAAAAAATGTTGAATATCTACCTAGAAGTATTTCCGACCACTCTCCCATGCGGGTGCAACTAAAGTTAGTATCTGAGGCAATGGTAACTAGGAATTTATGGCGTTTGAATCAATTCTTGGTCCATGTCCTTCAATAAATATCAAGGTTGACTGGGACTTTATCCAAGTTTTAAACTTTGGCCCTTTGTGTATTTGAGTTTGATATCCTTGATTTAGTTGGTACTGTCTAATTGCTGCTTTTTTTCCAGGGCAAAAATGTGCAGAAATATAAAATTTGTGTCAAAAACACAGAGTGTGAACACTCCCAAGCCGAAACCCGGTGCTTAGTGTAAGAAACCAAAAGGCGGGATCTCCCCAAGTAGTAGGATACTTAGAACAATAAGTCTCTCTATATGATCCACTATACGCTCTCAGTATAGTGTCCCAAAATATTGGTATTTTTTTACAAGCCAGAAAAAAATATACGGTAGGAAAAATATATCCAGTCAATGAATTGATCATTGTACATTTTCTATAATAATAATAATCTTTATATAGCGCCAACATATTCCGCAGCGCTTTACAGTTTAACAGTTTCAAAACACAAGTCATAAGTAACAACGCTAACAATACAATAATTAAAGCAAAATAAGACGAAATAAGACGACCCTGCTCGTGAGAGCTTACAATCTACAATGAGGTGAGGGAGATACAGAGTACAGGTGTGTATTTACAATGGTGTATTTACAATGAAGGTCCAGCCATCTTGCGGGAGTGAAGGATGGATGGAGATAGTGAATGGGCTACACACGCACACTTACACAGAGAATGACTTTGATTAGTGAATGTGATAGGCTGCTCTGAACAGGTGTGTTTTGAGGGAGCGCCTAAAACTATGCAAATTGTGGATAGTCCTGATTTCTCGGGGTAGAGCATTCCAGAGGATAGCAGCAGCACGGGAGAAGTCTTGGAGTCGGGAGTGGGAGGTACGGATTAGTGCAGAGGTTAGTCGAAAGTCGTTTGCAGAGCGCAGCGATCGGCTAGGCCGATAGACAGAAATGAGAGAAGAGATGTAAGGGGGTGCCGCACTGTGGAGAGCTTTGTGGGTGAGAACAAGTACTTTGAATTGGATCCTATAATGAATGGGCAGCCAATGTAAGGACTGGCGAAGAGCGGACGCGTCCGAGTACCGATTACCCAGATGGACGATCCTGGCTGCTGCATTAAGTATGGACTGGAGAGGGGAGAGTCGAGTGACGGGGAGGCCAATTAATAGAGCGTTGCAGTAATCCAGGCGAGAGTGGATCAATGCAACAGTGAGGGTTTTTGTTTCCATAGTGAGAAAAGGGCGGATTCTAGAGATGTTCTTTAGGTGTAAGCGGCAAGAGCGGGCAAGGGATTGTATATGGGATGTGAAGGAGAGATTGGTGTCAAACATAACACCCAGACAGCGCACCTGCTGCCGGGGTGTTATTGTGGTACCACCCACGGAGAGGGAAATGTCAGATTTAGGGAGGTTAGTAGACGGCGAGAGCAGAAGTTGTTCCGTTTTGGAGAGGTTGAGTTTCAAATAGAGAGCGGACATGATATTGGAGACTGCGGACAGACAGTCACTGGCGTTCTGTAGTACAGCGGGGGTAAGGTCGGGGGAAGACGTGTATAGTTGTGTGTCATCAGCATAAAGATGGTACTGAAAGCCAAATCTGCTGATGGTCTGTCCAATTGGGGCCGTGTAGAGAGAGAAAAGAAGGGGGCCAAGGACTGAGCCCTGAGGTACCCCGACAGCAAGAGGAAGAGGAGATGACGTGGAGCCAGAGAACAAAACACTGAAGGAGCGGTCAGAGAGATAGGAAGAGAACCAGGAGAGTGCAGTGTCCTTAATGCCTAGTGACTGGAGCCTAGAGAGTAGGAGATGGTGGTCAACAGTATCGAAAGCTGCAGATAGGTCAAGAAGAATGAGCAGAGAGTGGTCACCGTTACGTTTTGCTGTCAGAAGGTCATTGGTCACTTTGATGAGTGCAGTTTCAGTCGAATGTAGGGGGGGAAGCCGGACTGTGAAGGGTCTAGAAGGGAGTGAATGGAGAGGTAACGGGTAAGGCGCGAGTAAACTAGGCGTTCCAAAAGTTTAGAGATGAAGGGGAGATTGGAGACTGGTCTGTAGTTGTTTGTGCAGGATGGGTCAAGAGCAGGTTTCTTTAGTAATGGAGTAACGATGGCATGTTTGAAGGAGGATGGGAAAATGCCCGAGGAGAGGGAGAGATTAAAGATTGTAGTTAGGTGGTTTATGACGACTGGAGAGAGAGACTGGAGGAGATGTGAGGGAATGGGGTCGGTAGTGCATGTAGTCGGACGAGAAGAAGAGAGGAGTCTGGAGACTTCTTCTTCTGTGATGGGATCAAATGTGGAGAGTGAGCCAGGGGAGATGTAGGAAGGGATGGGAGTCACAGCACTTGGTGGTTGGGAGCAGATTTCTTGACGGATATTATCTATTTTTTCTGTAAATTGGGAGGCCAGGTCATCAGCACAAATGTCTGTGATAGGGGCTTGTGCTTTTGGCCTTAGGAGGGAGTGAAAAGTGTCAAAAAGTTTCTTGGGGTTGTTGGCTAGTGAGGAGATCAGGGTGATGAAGTAGGTCTGTTTGGCAAGGTGAAGGGCAGCGTTATAGGTTCTTAACATAAATTTGAAGTGGATGAAGTCTTCTGGTGTGCGGGTTTTTCTCCATAGGCGTTCAGCACTCCTGGAGCATCGCTGGAGAAGTTGAGTTTGCGATGTGAGCCAGGGCTGTTTTACTCTGTGTTTGGAGGTTCTGAGGGTGAGGGGAGTTACTTGGTCAAGGGTGCTTCTAAGAGTGTCATTGTAGTGATGAACAGCCAGATTAGGACAGGAAAGAGAGGAGATTGGGGACAGAGATGAGTGTAGGGAATCTGAAAGTGTCTGAGGGTTAATAGCTTGTAGATTTCTGACTGTGTGGTAGGTAGGAATGAGCTGGGGTGGGCGAGGATTTGTGAGCGTGAAGGAGAGAATGTTGTGGTCAGAGAGTGGAAGCGGTGAGTTGTTTAGGTGGGAGATTGAACAGAGCCGGCAGAAGACCAGATCAAGGGTGTTACCGTCCTTATGTGTCTCAGAGGTTGAAAGCTGTGAGAGGCCTAGAGAGGTGGTTAGTGATAGAAGCTGGGATGCAGATGTGGAATTAGGGCTGTTAATGGGGATGTTGAAGTCTCCCAGGATGAGGGTTGGTAGTTCTGAGGACGTGAAGTGTGGCAGCCAGGCTGAAAAGTGGTCAAGGAAGTGGGTGGGTGAGCCTGGGGGCCGGTATATGACCGCTACCCTGAGGGAGAGGGGACGGAAAAGCCTGATGGTGTGGACCTCAAAAGAAGGGAATAAGAGTGATGGAACTGGGGGGATGACCTGAAAAGTGCATTGTGGGGACAGGAGTATACCAACTCCACCACCAGGTCTGTTTGTGGGTCTCGGGGAGTGAGAGAATTGTAGGCCACCGTAGGAAATGGCAGCAGGAGAGACAGTGTCAGAATCCTGAATCCAGGTTTCAGTGAGGGCCAACAGATTAAGAGAGTTGTTCAGAAAGTAGTTGTGTAGGAAAGGAAGCTTGTTACAAGCAGACCGTGGATTCCAGAGGGCATAATTAAAAGATTGAGATGAGGGAGTGCAAGTAATGTTAATCAGATTATTGTGGTTTTGATATGAGGTAGGGTAGGGGTTGAGGTTGGGGGATGGTGGACCAGGGTTGGGGGAGATGTCCCCTGAAATCAGTAGGAGAAGGAAGATAAAGAGCCAATAGTTGTTGGAATTGTAAGTAGTTTTTTTCTGCGATGTGTTTGGGCAAGATGGGCTGAGGTTTCTCAGGAAGGTGAGGAGTGTGTGGGAGCTGTACATGGGAGAAGGAAGTATAGAGGGGCTGATGTGTATGAGTCGTGATGGAGGGGGGATAGGGTGATGAATGTGGATGGCAAGGGAACACAGGAGGATAAAAATAAAGCACATGGTTAAAGGGGAAGGCAAGGTGTGGGTTACCTGACTCCTGCCCTGACTAACTGCCATGTATAACTGCCGTTTTGCTGGATGCTTATCTTCTGTGATGCTTTGCTTATGGGATGCTTGCGTGCTGTACCCACACTGCGTGCTTCCCCTTAGCAACTACTACATATATAGGCCACACTACAGGGTCAGGAGAGAGGGATTGTGGGAGATGGTTGGGTATAATTTGGCAGCTGGGGCCAGCACACCAGGGGATGGTTAGATGATCAAAGGCACTAGACCAAGATGTGGCAAAATGCTATAGCACCTTCCACCTGATAAGATCTAGAAAGGCCCCAGTCACAGATCTAAAGCAGTAAGTATTACATACAGTGCAACAAATGAATTATACCAAAACTTTAGCAAGCACATTTAAATATGCAGCAAAATGGTAAAGCAGCAGAAGTAAGGAATTGTACCATTTGGATATATAGCAGCAGAGAATAGAGGCAGCAGAGGTGGGAAGTTGTATCATTCAGGCTGCTTGCTGGCAGTGAATGGAGTAAATACATGCAGGGTGGCTCAGTTGATTACCTGTGTGAAGAGAGATCTTACTATTCTATGACTGAAGATAACTATCTCACTAAATATGCTTTTAAATACCCCAACTTACATCAAGTGTATTGGTGCTAAATGTGAGGAGGCTGTGGTTTTTATGAAGCAAAACTATTTGTAAGGAAATGTGCATACTGTTTTTTATGAGAATTTAGAAGAAGATTCTGCTTCAAAATCTACTTCAAATACTTTTTAATAAGCTTCCTATTGATGTTTTTGAGCATGTCTGATTAAAATTAATAGGAATTATTCAGAGTATTTAAAGCAGTTTTTGTTATTGATTTTGGAGCAGAATCAACTTGAAGTAAAATAGAAACCAAAAAAATTCTATTAGAAAAAACAGTATGAATGTATACTTACGAATGGCACAGAAGTTATCAACAAGGTAACACTATTTTGCAAAGGATTTAGATCTACCTTTTTTCAGAGGAACGTAAGAAAAGATCAGACAGGAACAATGTCAAATTGTAACCGTTTTTCACTTCTAGCTGGACAGTGGACATAAGTTAATTTGTCCCATGCTTTCATATTAAAAGCTATATCCTGCATAAATCGAACCCCTTCACAACCTTTGATGTACCTATATGTCTTGGTCGAATGAGGATACCGACCCATGATGTACAATTATGCAATCGCCGCCAGGAGCTCTACTTACATGAGAGCTGAGCCCGAGCTGTCACAGCCCACACTTGCTCCCAGCTATTTAACCTCGTAAGTGCTGCAATCAATATTGATCTCACCATTTGGGAGCAGAAAAAGGATCTAGTTAGACAAAGGAATAAAATAAAGCTTATGCTAACATGATGGCGTTGTGTTCACACAACGATTTAAGAGCATGAAAACCCTCCTCCTGCAGGTACACGGGTCATCAGACCAGAGATTCTGCATAAGAGAGGTTTTAGTGGAGATCCTACGCTGCTGTTTAGGTATAGTCGTCAATCCAGGTACACACAAATGGATTTACGTTTTTTGTATATGTCTACGGGTTTCGAAGTATAACCACTTCTTCCTCAGGACAAAAAGAGTCAGGTTGTTTTTTTGTTTTTTTTTGTCCTGAGGAAGAATTGGTTATACGTCGAAACACATTTTAAGGTGGCTCATTGCTTATTTCCTGCTAAACATTTTGCAAGTCCTTGTGCTTATTCTCATGGTAAAGAGCAAGTTTTTGGCTAAATGGCAAGGCCCCTAAGGGATCATAGAAAAGCTGTGTGAAGTGAACTACAAGGTTTATCAACCAGGAAGACGAATGTCATACCAGATCTACCACGTTAATCTTATTAAGGCATATAAATACACCAAGAATTTATCCTCCAAATCTAGGGCCATAAAGCAAAACAAATATAAGTCACCAAAAGAAAAGCTTTACACAAGGGCCATGGTTAAAAAATCCAAACTTTTTGTTCCAAAAATCATATATAAAAGCATATAAAAAAAAAAGTGAGACAAACCCACTGGTAAGGCACTAGGGGTGTACACTCGGAGAGAGTAAATGGGTATGTGCTTAGTAACAAAACATTCCTGCAAAATAATTTACATAGTGCATTACAAGTTTTCACAGAACAAGTCCATTTATGAATTAAAATAAACAGAATATGAAAATAATCAGTATACTCATAAACTAGAATTTATTGCACAGGAGTCCACAATGCATAAATGAAGAAAATATTAAGTCAATCCCAATCAATAAATGCTGATGTCCAAACAAGAACAGACATCTGCTCAATAGTAATACATTACAAAGTTGTTATCAATAATAATAATCTGATCGATGAATGAAGGCAAAATGGGCATTAAGTATAGTAGGCATCATAATGCAGATTTGCAGTTTTAATTCTGCAATATCCACTGTTACTTTTTTCTGAAATACTCCCATTGAGTCAAAATCTACTCTACACCTGTAGATAAATTGCCTGGGGGTGTAATTTCCAAAATGGGGTCACTTGAGGGTGGATTCTGCTTTTCTGGCACTTTGGCTCTGTCTGGTAGTCCACAAACTATTCTACAATATTTGTTCACCAAGAGTCAAATAGTGCTCCTTCCCTCTTGAGTCTCACCTTGTGGCTAAGCAGTATTGTACAGCCACATTCAGCAGAAATTGTATGACAAATTTGGGTGCCATTTTTACTTATTTCCTGTGTGAAAATGTAAAAAATCTGGGTCTAAAACAAAATTTATGTAGTAAAAATGTAATTATTTTTTCTTCATGGCCCTATAGCATAAAATTTTGTGACACACTCATGGTGTCAATATATTCATTTCATCGGTAGATGAATTTATTGAGATGTAGTTTGTAAAATAGGGTCACTTATGGGGGTTCTGTTTTGGCACCTCGGAGGTTCTTCCAGTAGGTCATGGCACCTGTAAACCATAACTCTGCACTACAATATGGCTCTCCTTACCTTCTGAGCTTTGCACTGTGCCTCAAAAGTAGTTTTCGACCACATTTGGGGGTATTTGCGTCACAGTTGTACTGTCCATTTTCTCTTATTATCCCTATTTAAATCTTGAGGTTAAAGCAACATTTTAGGGGAGAAAATGGAAATTTTCCATTGACTCTGCCCAATGTTATGCAATTCTGTGAATTGCCTGATGGTTAAAATTGCTCACTGCACCACTAGATGAATTCCTTAAGAGGTGTAGTTTCCAAAATGGTCATTTGTGTGGGTTTCTGCTGTTTTGGTATGTGAGGGGCTCTTCAAATGTGACATAAATTTTTAACCCTTCTAACTTCCTAACAATTGTAAAAAAATTATGCAGATGTGAAGTAGAGAAGTGGTAAATGTTATTTATTAACTGTGTTATGGGGTATAACGATCAGGTCATAAAAATCCAAAATTTGCAACTTGCAAAATTTTCATCTTTTTTTGTCAAATTTTCAATATTTTATAAATGCAAATCATATTTGCCATTAAATGTGTCACGAAAAAAACTATTTCAGAATAGCTGGGATACATTTAAGTGTTTCCAGAGTTATTACCACATAAAGTGACGCTGGTCAGAATTGAAAAAATTGGCCTGATCAGGAAAGTGAAAATCAGCTGGGGGGAGAAGGGTTTAATAGAGTGGTCCAGGCAAAATAAAACCTCCTAGGGCATGGGATAAGTAAAAGAAAAAAAAAAATTCTTAACCATACTCATCTTGCCACCTGGATCCATTGGAGGCCGCTCCATTGTCTGTACGCAGACAGGATTCCACCAGCGACATGATCACTGCGGCCTATGATGGGCTGCAGCAGTCGGATGACCTGAGCAGCACGTCAAAAGATTATTTATCAAGTCACCTGATTGTGGAACAGCATCAATCCTTTCTGTGCAGACCATGTAGTTGGATAAAGGTGGCTGCTGTTTGGCAAGTATGGCCCAGTTTATTTTCTAAATATCCAGTCCCGTGGGCAGTTCTATTTTGCCCAGATAACCTTTTTAAAAATTCTGAGTAAATTGTAACTAGGAAAATGTCACGCTCGATCTTTGTAAATGCAACATGGTCAATGGAGTAATGAATTTTGTTAATGAGTTTGCATTATATTAGCCCTTGAGTATCGTATTTTTCGTATTATAAGACGCTCCGGATTATAAGACCTATAAGACACACCCCAAATTTTGAGGAGAAAAATAGGGAAAAATTTATTTTTTTTTAACAAAATGGTGCTTCTTATAATCCATGCATCTTATTGCTTACCGCGGGGGGTGGTGACTGCGATGAAGTGGGGTCCCAGGGTCGCTGCTGGAGGACGCAGGAGTGGGGTGATGCTGCAGGCCGCAGGGTGGGATGAGGGTGAGTCCGATGTGCAGTGCGCCGCTGCGGGTGTCCCCAGCGGTGCTGCTGGAGTGCCCGGGGTGTCCGCCGCTGCAGGGTGACTCTGCCGACATTTTGTGAAAAGTTCCGTGATTTCCTCCTGTGCGGTGGACTCCGGGAAAATGGCCGCCTCAGCACTAAAATCTCATCTCCCGAGATCTTGATGCTAAGATCTCCATCTGCGCATGCGCCGCCTCCCTGGCAGCCATTTTCCTGGAGTTCACCGGACATTCGGGGGGGCTCTGGCCTTTAACGAATTGTCGGCAGAATCCCCCCGCAGAGGTGGACACCCCAGGAAGCAGCGGCAGACACCCCTTCATCCCAGCCTGCAGCAGCGGTACCAATAAGGTATATACGCATTATAAGCTGTACCCCCATTTCCCCAAAAAAAATTTGGGGAAAAATTGCGTCTTATAATGCGTAAAATACGTTAAGTTTTAGGCCATGTGCACACGCTGCGGTTTTTGCTGCGGTTCTGCTGCAGTTTTGACCGCAGCAGTTATCCTATGGGATTAACATTCTGCTGTGCACATGCTGCGGATTTTTACCTGCGGAAAAGCTGAATTTTTTTTCCCGCAGCATGTCAATTGTTTCTGCGGATTCTACTGCGGTTTGCCACCTATTCCATTGTCCAGGTGGCAAACCGCAGGCCAATACGCAGGAAAAAACGCAGGTCATTTTATCTGCGGTTCCGCAGATATGAAGCCGCAGACGAATCTGCAGTGTGTGCACATAGCCTTATAGTTCGGGTTGTGTAGTTAACATGTATTTTCCTGTCATGGATAATTTGTATTGCATTGTACATTCTTGTTTTACAAGAGAGATCACATACACATTAATGTTGCTCTTTTTGGTTATTTTGCAGTATCCAGAGAGGGCCTTGTACACCCAACTATGTTTCTATCGATTCATGTTCGACTGGGATTATGCTCTCGAAAAGATTGTTTCAGAGCAGGAAAAAGGTAAGGACACATGAATTTATCAACGTTAGAGGGGAAGTCCAAAAGTATTTTTTTAAGCCATGGATTGTTTAAAATTAGTAATTATAGGCATATTCACCTTCATACACCATAGCGACTCCAGCACATGATGCTTCAGAGGTCTATGCGGCCCTTGAAGCAATGTCTGTCTCGTTTGGAAATTCCAACAGTGATGAAGTTTGTTGCAGCAGTCAGGTGACTAAGGCTGGTTTCACATTTGCGTTAAAACAACGCTGCGCCCTGCGTCGTTAAGCCCCGCCCCGAGCCGGCTCCCTGCCCGCCCCATCCGGGATCACCGCCTACTTTCGCATTTGCACGCATGCGATCGGCGCACCCTATCTTTAGCATAGGGTGCGCAGATCATGCGCTGCCAGTGTGAAAGTAGCGTGCTGCGCACTTTTGACGGTGCGCCGTGCACGCCGAAATGCAGCATGTTGCATTTCGGCGCACACGGCGCACCGTCAAAAGTGCGCAGCACGCTACTTTCACACTGGCAGCGCATGATCTGCGCACCCTATGCTAAAGATAGGGTGCGCCGATCGCATGCGTGCAAATGCGAAAGTAGGCGGTGATCCCGGATGGGGCGGGCAGGGAGCCGACTCGGGGCGGGGCATAACGACGCAGGGCGCAGCGTTGTTTTAACGCAAATGTGAAACCAGCCTTAAAGGGTGCGTCATTGGATGTTTCTTCAATGACATGTTCTTCTAGTCAACAAACTACTGCAGCCATTTACAGGCTGTAATGGTTGTGGGACCTTCAAATAACGCATACAGTGCTTATGGAGTTTGCCAAGATTTTTGGAGCAAGCGTGCACTGGCGACGTCTTGGAGATGGAGGTGCGCGGTTTGAATTGTGGAGGATGTTAGTCTTAGGTCAGTTTCAGAACAGAGAGAACGTGTAGGGTGATAGGCAGAGTTGAGGGAGGAGAGATATAGGGTGGTGCAGGACTGTGGGGGGGCTTTGTGGGTGAGAGAGATAATTTTATATTGTATTCTGTGTCGGATGGGTAACCAGTGTAATGACTTGCACAAAGTGAAGGCTTTGGTGAAGCGGCTGGAAAGAAATCTGACCCTGGCTGCCGCATTCAGGATGGATTGGAGATAAATTAATTACATCAATTTTTTCCTTTTGTAGTCTATGGGTAACTGATGCTGAACAATGACTTCAAATGGTTGTGTTCCTAAGATCCTACCAGCAGGTAGTTGCTAACCTGCCTGTTCTTTTCTGCACTGATCTCTCTGATCACTCCTGGCAATTTTCCTGCCTCCAGTGACGTCAAATCAACAGAGCAGCTTCCTGTCTTCCCCTCTGCTCTGTTGACAGGGCATCACTGCAACATTCTGTTGATTGACAGCCGGCTCCGCGCTGCCTAATTTCGGTGGTTCGACTGTTCTTCAACGTGATGCTGTGAGTGACGTCCTGTCGACAGAGCACACCGAAAGTGAAAGAGCTGCTCTTTTGGTGGGAGGTCATATGAAGCTGGAAAATCCAGCAGATAAATTTAACACATCTGCTCCACATTCACACCTGAGACCTTGTAACACTAGTGAATCACATGACACCGAGGAGAGAAAAGGGCTAATTGGTCACAATTTGATCATTTTCACTTAGGGATGTACTCACTTTTGTTGAAAGCGGTTTAGACATTAATGGCTGTGTGTTATTTAGAGGGCACACCAAATGTACACTGTTAAACGAGCTGTACACCGACTACTTTACATTGCATTGAATTGTGATATCTTCAGTGTTGTCAAATGAAAAGATATAATAAAATATTTACAAATATGTTAAGGGTGTACTCACTTTTGTGATATACTGTACTTCGTTGCAGAAACTACCTGGCGGTAAGTCCTGAATAACCTCTTTAAAAATTAAGTAATCTTGGATGCAGTGTCTCCATTTTTTTTACAGCAATGGTTATGTCTGGGTGTACAGAAGAATGTGACAAATGCTTACTTCACCTTCTCCATAACTCCTTTTTATTTTAATAGAGAACATGCTTTCTCTCAGTGGCCGGGCCTTAGTGATCTGCTCTCTGGTGACCTGACTCCCACCAATGTTTAATGACTCGTTCTTATATTTTTGTGGGAAACGCCATGAAAGAGAATTATTTGATCTTTATGAAGTTTGGGGAAAATCTTGACGAATGTTTTTTGTTTTTTTTTTTATTGTTATGAATGTACTGATGTATAACACATGAGTGAGTCAATAGGATACTTGCACTCCTTGCAATACCTCAAGTCCACATCCATGTACTTACTCTGTTATTTTAGGTTTTAAAGGGCTTAATTGCATAGATTAAAATCTTCCACCTTTCTCACCTTCATACAAACTTTTTTACACTGCATATTTAGGCTAAATGGTAAGTAAAGAATTCTGGGTAGTATCATGCAGGTTCTGGCTGGTAGTCACTAGATTGGCACAGGGAAGTGATATAAATACATAGCAAGCTCATAGTGCAGGCATTGTGCTAAAAAATATATTTCTTGGTACAAATGACCACCTTTTAACTAACACTTGGAATTATGCCTGTGGTAGATACATGTGTGTACATTCTTAAATGAAGTAAATACACATGTTAATGGAGGTTCATTGTTAAGATGATTTGTGCCTGCCAAGAATCCGACTGTCAAATGCATATCAGAATGTTTTCCGATTTTAAATAATTTAGCTCTGAATATAATTATGTAATTATTTTGACATAAAACATAACATAGTATCTCCACTTAGCTTGAATCAGACATTTAATCTGATCACTAAAGACATACAAATATGACTGAATGACAGGCAGCACTATTTCTATTTACACAATAGAAATGTGTCTTCACGATTGTGGAAATTCTTATTAACCCATTTGCTGCTTAATAATAATAAATTTTATTTCTATAGCGCCGACATTCCGCAGCACTTTACATTTCAGAGGGGACTTGTACAGACAATAGACATTACAGCATAACAATAATCACATAGATCATAACAGATACCAAGAGGAATGAGGGCCCTGCTCGCAAGCTTACAGTCTATGAGGAAAAAAAGGGAGACACGAAAGGTGGGTGGTAACAGTTGCCCTGATTGTATGGACCAGCCATAATGTTAAGTGTGTAACAGTACAGACGGCTAATGGATGCATAAAGCATGTGGGAACATGATGCGTGGAACCTGGTTATGGTAAAAACTTTTGGCTGTGCCACATAGGGATAGATTAGGTTAATGTGTTGAGGCGGTAGGCCAGTCTGAATAAATGAGTTTTCAGGGCATGCTTAAAATTGTGGGGATTGGGGACTAATCGTATTGACCTGGGAAGTGCATTCCAAAGAATTGGCGCAGCACGTGTATAGTCTTGGAGACGGGAGTGGGAGGTTCTGATTATTGAGGATGCTAACCTCAGGTCATCAGCAGAACAGAGGGTGCGGGTAGGATGGTATACTGAAACAAGGGAGGAGATGTAGGGTGGTGCTGAGCCATGAAGAGCTTTTTGGGTGAGGGTAATAAGTTTGTACTGGATTCTGGAGTGGATGGGTAGCCAGTGTAATGACTTGCACAAGGTAGAGGCATCGGTGTAACGATTGGCGAGGAATATGATCCTGGCAGCAGCATTCAAGACAGATTGGAGGGGGGAGAGTTTGGTAAGAGGGAGACCGATTAGAAGAGAGTTATAATAGTCAAGACGAGAATGAATAAGAGAAACAGTAAGAGTTTTTGCGGAGTCAAAAGTAAGAAAAGGTCGAATTCTAGAAATGTTTTTGAGGTGCAGATAACAAGAGCGAGCCAGTGATCGTATGTGGGGGACAAAGGAAAGCTCGGAGTCAAGTATGACCCCAAGACTGCGGGCATGTTGCTGGGGAGTAATGGTGGAACCACACAGGGAAATGGCAATGTCAGGTATAGGTACATTAGTAGCGGGAGGAAACACAAGGAGTTCAGTCTTTGACAGGTTCAGTTTCAGATATAGTGAGGACATGATGTTAGACACAGCGTTTAGACAATTGCTGGTGTTTTGTAGAAAGGCTGGCGTGATATCAGGAGAAGAAGCGTATAATTGGGTGTCATCAGCATAGAGATGGTACTGGAAACCAAATCTACTGATTGTTTGACCAATAGGGGCAGTGTACAAAGAGAAGAGGAGTGGGCCTAGGACTGATCCTTGAGGAACCCCAACAATAAGGGGAAGATGAGAGGAGGAGGAGCCAGCAAAAGATACAGTAAAGGAGCGGTCAGAGAGATAGGAGAACCAGGAGAGAACGGTGTCCTTGAGGCCAAAGGAATGGAGCATAGTGAGGAGGAGCTGATGATCCACAGTGTCGAATGCTGCAGAGAGATCCAAGAGAATTAGCATGGAGCAATAACCATTTGATTTAACTGTTAGTAGATCATTAGAGACTTTAGTGAGGGCAGTTTCAGTAGAGTGTAAAGAGCGGAAACCGGATTGGAGAGGGTCGAGAAGAGAGTTATCAAAGAGATAGCGGATAAGACGGGAGTGGACCAGGCGTTCCAGGAGTTTAGAGATAAAGGGAAGATTAGAGACAGGTCTATAGTTAGCGGCACAGTTTTGGTCGAGGGATGGTTTTTTAAGTAGTGGATGTATGACGGCATGCTTAAATGAGGAGGGAAAGATACCAGAAGAGAGAGAGAGGTTAAATATTTTAGTTAGGTGAGGGGTGACAGCAGGGGAAAGGGGCTGGAGTAGATGTGACGGAAATGGGTCACTGGTGCAAGTGGTTGGGCGAGAAGATGCTAGGAGGTGAAAAATAGCAAAAAAAAAACCCTTTTTTTAATAAAATGATGGTGCTTCTTACAATCCAGGCATCTTATTGCTTACTTGGGGTGGGGCTACTGTGAAGTGGGGTCCCAGGGTCACTGCTGGCGGAGGCAAGAGTGGGGCAATGCTGTGGACCCCAGAATGGGAGAAAGGGGTGTTCGGTGCTGCAGTGGAGCAGGGTCGCAGCTGGAGGAGGCAAGACTGGCACTGCGGGTGTTCGGTGGTGCGGGGGCTCCGCCGACATTTTGTGAAAGCCCAGAGCCCCCACACTGTTTACTATGCGGTGGACTCTGGTAAAATGGCTTCCGGGGCGGCGCATGCGCAGCTGGATATCTTGGCGCTGAGATCTTATCTCCCGAGAGCTTTATGCCGAGATCTCCATCTGCACCGCATCCACAGCCATTCTCCTGGAGACATTGCGTAGAGACAGGCGCTGATGGAGATCTTGGCTTTCCTCCATCTGCTCTGAGTGAGACGCCGGACTCCGGAAGAAGAATGGCGACTACGACTCGCCGCTGTACAACCTCACACCGCAGGACTACCGCACCACCACCGCAACACCCCCAGCTCCAGGTCCACAGCATTGACCCCCTCGGTAAGAACAGTGTTCGGTTTATAAGACGCACCCCCATTTTCTCCCTAATATTGAGGATCATAAAAGTTTGTCTTATAATCCGAAAAATAAGGTAATAACAAAACACCTGAAATTTTTCATTTTGACCACAGTCCATAATGATAGGCTGAAACCCCTCCCTCTTACCCTTCCTGCAAAATAATCTCTGCACATATTGCTAAGCATTTCTAGAAAGCGCTCTGAGTAAAGGGGTTGTCTGACAGCAGTATCCATGTATGTATTTTTATTTTTTTAAGACCTGTATTGATTAAAAATAACTGTGGCTATACTTGCTTTCCAGTGCCCTCCCCGAAACAAATCACGCTGGTCACGGAGGTTTCTGCCACCTTCAGAAGCAGTGACAGTTTGGAAGTCACAGCAGGTCAGGTGACTAGAAGAGCGCGGCTGTTCTCTGATGATGCGCGTATTCTCATCTGACCACTGCAGACTTGTAAATACATCGCATCTTTTCTAGAGCTAGTGCAGACATCCAGGGTGACTTGTGCTACATCTGCAGGTGTGAATGAAAGCAAATATGCTTCAGTTTATTATTTATAACCAATCCAGGCCAGAAAAATAGTTGTCCTTTTAAAGCCAATAGGTGGTGGTCATAGTTTACAGCCTCAATCACCATGCATAATAATTTTTGCACAGATCAGAGAGTAAAAATCTTACAGAAACCAATAAAGTTCTCCATACTGCATAGTGACCATTGCATGCTCATTTTCAACTTTTATCTGGCCCCCATGAAGATTCCCGGGCAGCGCTAAACTTAGTCCGGCAGCTGTATTTTGTCGACCACTGGCCTGTAAAATTCTTCTTGCTCTGTGAGCATGTGCACGCGGAGTTCTCTACGGAATGCTGAGATGCGTGCAATGAAAGATTACGTCCTAACACCAGTGACAGTGTACTTTGCCAGGACACACTTTGTGGGCTGAGTTAGAGTGCAATTTTTTACGGCTCCCGATGGATGGTATTTATATCCAAGTGGCCTTTGGTATAAAAGAATACCCACCGCTGTTCTAATGTATCAGCAACCTGAGAAACAGAAAATGCAACAATCACATCAATCTTATTTGTCTGAAACTTTAATTGATTTATGTTAGCTGCTTTTTAATATGATGTTCAACGTAACATTTTTTGAATCATATAGAGCAGATTAAGGGATAATTTAGATAGGAACTATGAGCACCCCGCTGCTGCTAGCTGCAGCAGCTTTTCCACTGCAGCATCAGAAAAGCACAGGAGCACCAAAGCTGGCCAGATCCAGGCTCTCCACCCAGCCTTGTAGCAGTTCTCGCAAGTTGCGTAGCAAACAACCTACAAGCGTTAGGACGTTATGAAGCTCAAAGTTGACTATCGATTTCTCATTTTTCCTACAAAATTTATAAAACAATTTTTTAGAGACCACATCACATTTGAAGTGACTTTGAGGTGTCTATATGGAAGAAAATACCCAAAGATGACACCATTCTAAAAACTGCACCACTCAAGTTTACTAACACTCCAGGTGCTTCATGAGAACTGACGCAATATAGAAGGAAGAAATTAACATTTCTTTGTTTTAACAAAAAATTTACTTTAGTACCAAACTTTTATTTTCACAATAGTAACAGGAGAAAATGGACAACAAAATTTGTTGTGCATATTCTACTGATTACACCGATACCCCATATGTGGGGGAATACTCCTATTTGGGCGCATGGCAGAGCTCGGAAAGGAAGGTGCACCGTTTGACTCTTTGAATGCAAAATTGGTTAGAATCGATAGTGGGCACTATGTCGCGTTTGGGGAGCCCCTGATGTGCCTAAACAGTGGAAACCCCCCCCAACAAGTGACCCCATTTTGGAAACCACACCCCTCAAGGATTTTATCTAGGGATACAGTGAGCATTTTGATGCCACAGGTACTACCCTGTTTTCCCGAAAGTAGGACCCCCCCGAAAGTAAGACAGGGTGGGGGTTACGGGGGGGTCCTTCAATGTAAGGCCTCCCCCGAATGTAAGGCAGGGTTGGGGGCCGCTGTGAAATGTAAGGCCCTTACCTTTGGGCCGCCGCTGTCCCCCATTGGGTCCCCAGGCTCCAGAGGTGTCCTCAGGTGCAGCTGGGCGGGTCCAGCGCTCATGGGGTTAACTCGCCGTGTTAACCCCGCAATCCGCCCAGCTCAACAGCTCATTGGCCGCCCCTGTTCCCCACATCGCCGCCGGCCCCCGGCTCGAGCACTGATTGGTCCAGCAGCTTGGGCTGTAATTGGCCGCCCCAGCCCCACGTCACCGCTGTTTCCCTGCTGATTGGCACAGCGTTCCCTGCAGGCCTTCCGCACCCACAGCCGCACCGCAGAGGAAAACGTCCAGCATTTAAAAACCAAGTAGGGAAACATGTACTGTATAGGGTATGGGGCTGTGTGCAGTGGGATACGGCACTGTTATGGGGTGTGGGGCTGTGTGCAGTGGGATACGGCACTGTTATGGGGTGTGGGGCTGTGTGCAGTGGGATACGGCACTGTTATGGGGTGTGGGGCTGTGTGCAGTGGGATACGGCACTGTTATGGGGTGTGGGGCTGTGTGCAGTGGAATACGGCACTGTTATGGGGTATAACAGCATGTTAATAAATGTTAATTTATTGGTTAAAAAGAAATTGTCATTTTTTTTCGGCTAATGTAAGACCTCCCCCGAAAGTAAGACAGGGTGGGACTTTTTGGGGTAAAATTAATGTAAGACAGGGTCTTACTTTCGGGGAAACACGGGTAAAGAGAATTTGATAGCATTACGTCATCATATTTGAATATGTCATCATTAGTGTAGAGCGCAAGTGCTCGCTACTACAGTTTGTATCGGGTGCTCGGGTATGCACTGAATATCGCAGGTGCTTGAGTGACATGCTCGAGTCCCTGCCCTACATTTTTCATGTCTTAGACACCCCCAAAAAAAACATGCGGGGATCTGTGATACTCTGTGCATACCAGAACAAACTCCAGTAGTGAGCACTTGCGCTCAATACTAGCGGTTTCCATTCAACAATTCTAACTCCATTTCTAACACAACCCTAACACCTCAACCCTAGCCACAGCCCTAAACCTAACTGCATAGAATGGAAAAAAATTACTAAGGGGAAGACAGGGGGTTTTATTTACTATTTTTTGATCTCTTTGATAGGATCTATCACAGTGATCAAAATATACCAATAGGAAAAATGCCCTATTGTTGGCAGGTATTGGCATGCACCGGCCATTTTCTTCCAAGAAAATGATGCAGAAGGCCAGGGGACGGAGCATGAAAGTCCAGGGATGGCGGGGGGACTCTGCAGACCCCATTTCTCTCTCCTCTGATATGCTAGATCACATCAGAGAGGAGAGAAATGAATTGTAAATTGGACTTTTTTTTATGATCTCCATTATTCACCGACCTAAGAGGGGACTGTAAAAAACTGCTGGTCTTAGCTACCCACGGTAGCCGAGACCCCGGAGATTTTCAGACGCTGGGGGGTGCTATACCCTTATTTCTCAGCGCTGTTAAAAAAGAGGCGCTGAGGGATAAGTACCCTTAAAGGGAATCTGTCACCCCTTTTTTGAGATATCATATAATGATATCATTCAATTGTGTGTCACATAAGGATTCTCTTAGTACTTTTGCTTCCCCCTGACCCCGCACCTTTCATGCATAAATACCTTTTTTATATCTGTTCAGATGTATGTAAACTACCGCTGTCCGGTCCGATGGGCGGGGCTTATTCAACTGCTCCCCCCCTCCCTGTCTTGCTCTATGCATTTCTTCTTGTGTAGAGCAAGACAGGGAGGGGGGGAGCAGGTGAATAAGCCCCGCCCAGCAGACCGGACAGCTGCAGTTTACATACATCTGAACCGATATAAAAAAGGTATTTATGCATGAAAGGTGCAGGGTCAAGGGGAAGCAAAAGTACTAAGAGAATCCTTATGTGACACACAATTGAATGATATCATTATATGATATCTCAAAAAAGGGGTGACAGATTCCCTTTAACTGACGACGTTAAAATGTATATCAGTGGTCATTACGGGGTTAACTACCATCTGCTTTCATAGTACTGGGAAGTCTGTCTTCACTGAATACAGATTTTACCTCAGAATTGAGAATTTTGATAATGATTGATCAATCCTGTTAGATAAAGAAGCAGATTTCTCTGATAAGACATATTACAGAGTTGCTAATTTTCATGTGTACTATTGATTTCTGAAATAAAAATTAAAACAAGGCTTATGTTTTAACTTTTATGATATTTAGAGCCTCCTTATTTCTATATGTAAACTATATTAAGTGCAGTATTGTAATTCATGTCTTGAAATATCTCGTATTCATCAGGTTATGACTGATACATAATCACATACTTATTAAAAACAATAACCTCTTTAGACCCAATTCAACAATTATTATATCAAAATCTCACACAGTCTTTACACATTTCATCTCCCCCAAATTGGGAAACGCATCTAGAGACAAAAAACTTATATTATGGGTTCATAAACCAAAACCCCAGAGAATTATTGCAAGCAAAATTGCTGTTTTGCAAACTTCAGAGTTTATATTGCATAACACACAATA
Source organism: Dendrobates tinctorius (assembly GCF_039654945.1). NCBI lineage: Eukaryota > Metazoa > Chordata > Amphibia > Anura > Dendrobatidae > Dendrobates > Dendrobates tinctorius. The sequence continues at coordinate 58,391,660 of NW_027361684.1, forward strand.
TCTGCACATATTGTATTATACAAATCCTGTACTGCACGAGTCTTCAAAATTAGCACCAGAAGAGATCAATTTTTGCAACCAATATAATTCTAATTCAAATCTCTTTCTTAAATGCTGTAATCTCCATAATGCGACCTTCTCTCCACTAAAATGAGAACACCAAGAGCCATTAGTTCCCATATAGACACACTAATATATAATATATTGGCAAATCAAGTAGAGTATATGGAGTCCTGCTCTCAAGCACTTCTTATCCCTGATTAGCACAATACTGAAGCTGTATATTCATTCAGTGCCTCTTTACCACACATCCTTGTAACTTAACACCCAACTGCTGCTACACGTTATACAAAAATGAATATATTAAGTCTGTTTTTAATCACATGTCATAGACCTAATGGAAAAGAGAAGCATTTACTGTGTAGAAAGCAAAACAAGAAATTGCAGGTACACAGTGCTATATAATATGATTAAAGGGAAGCTGTCACCAGTTTTTGAGCCTATGAACAAATGCCACCACCTTTAACTGCTCCTGTGCTGCATTCCACAAATGTATCTGTCAGCTCCTGACTCCTCCTGTATGCCCCCAAAAATAGCATTTGATATGCTCCCGCGCTGTATGTAAATAAGAGTGGTTCGGTCTGATGGGCATATTTGCTGCGGCGTACGTCCCTCCTCTCTGCTCCTTATCGCGTCCTCCTGCTTTGATTTGATGCGTCATCCACATAACGAACTGAGAGCTTGCACAGTATCCTCACAGGACCGCGCAGGCACACTCTGCCATGCCCTACTATGAGCAGAGCATTAAACAGCATTGTGCAAGCGCATTGCGACGTCATTTGAATGAGGCTACTGCACGTTTGCAAGATCTCGTTTCGCCATTCACACAAATCACAACTATGCGCTTGCACATTATTCTATGCTCTGTTCACAGTAGGGCAGAGCAGAGTGCGCCTGCGCGGTCCTGTGAGACTACTGCGCAGGCACGAACTCTAGGTTTGCTATGTTGATGCCGGAGCCACTACAGGAAAGGAAGAAGAGGATGTCATCGCATGAAGATGGAAGGACCCGGACCACGACACCCATCGGACCGGACTCTTTTTTTTTTCTTTTTTTTTTTTTTTTTTTCTTATCTTTCAGGTTACATCGGAGGCTTATCTACAGCATTACAGAATGCTGTAGATAAGCCCCTGATGTCAATGCCGGCATCTCATAGTCCAAAAAAGGGAGACAGATTGCCTTTAAGTCTTGAGTCACCTCTTCTACCATTTCCTCTAACCCTTCTACTTCTCAAAGTGCAAGATCTCCTTTGAGCCTGAAAGTTCACTAAGATGAGCTAGCCTCAGTCTCCTTGTTCGATCTGGCTAAACTCACATGATCTTATGCTCTATTTTGAAAATCAACAATATAGTTAATTGAGAATTCTTTTAGTTCTTTAAATATACTAAATTTCTCCTATCACAGCCCCTCTTTGGCACCTCAACGGTATGTGTGCTTATAATACAGCTCCTCTGTCAGTTGAAACAAAAGTCTCTGTAGCTGTGTTTCTTCAGACAGCAGCTGTGTTTCTTCAGACTGCAGCCTGTCCTAACATTACTAAGATGGGCTACCATTTTAATTAAATGATGGGGGACATATTACATTCTTGGAGAACCCCCTTAAAGTTTGTTATAACAAACGGGGGCTTTCATTTTCCGTAATTTTGTGTAGAAGAATAGTAGCGCTGTATGCTGCACAATTTTTTATATTTTTTTGTACTCCAAGATTACTGTTAATTATTGCTTTGACTAGAGCCTCCAGTGACCTTGATAATATAGCCATAGCCTTACAACACGAGAATCTATATTTTATGGAGATCCTGTTGCAATGATCCTTCTAATAAAAAGCTCATAATTTTAAAGTAATTGTTAGACTGGAAACTCTATTAACAAAGTGCCAAACATGGGGCTGATACAATTCTTGGTGTCACAGTGAATTTAGAGTGATCATTGAAGGTGCTACTCTTTGTCCTATAAGGATTATGAAGTATATTACTAACCAACAATTGCTCGCTTGATGCTTAAAAATGTCATCTTCAATATTCTGTGTAAAAGCTGTGTGTTAAAAAATTATTTATGTCCCATGTAATATGTTGGTGAATGATTGTTAAAAAAAAAAAAAAAATCAAAAGCAAATCTAAATGCGGAAGACTTAACAGATTTTTGTACCATTTTCAGTATTCCTTTATATCACTTTAAAGAACCATTTCTATTGTCCCTGATACTCTGTTCCTGGTGATTTGAAATTAAAATGCAACTATCCAGTCACACTGATTACATTTTATGCCTTGTATAAATGCCATATACTTGCACATCAGGGAAATTTTTGTGTGATTGTAACTGAACCTTGATCGGCTCCAAAGGTCATCTGTAATTGATGCATAATAGGTTGCTATTCACTCCTTGATGATATGTGAAAGAATATGGTTTAGTCTGCATTTAGTCTGTACTTCCATTGTAGTAAGTAGATCATCCATTCTTTAAATGTGTTTTGTAAGATTTAATATTCCATGGATATTTAAGTGTTTATCTAAAAAAATTAATTTTTGTTGCTTACAATGCATTTTGTTAGTGTTTTCGGTAGGCTATACAATTAATCATATCATGACTACCAGTGCATAACGCAAAATTTCTTAGAAACTAAGTCCATGAACTCACCAACCACTCTGGAAAAACGCTCAAATCCATCTTAGGCACCAAAAGACAGACTACCAGCTCACTGAAGTATCAGGTTGCAGCTCCTATTGAACCTTATAAAGCTGGAGGAATGAAGAGCTTTTAGCACAATGAGAAGACCAGGCAGATTCCAGCAAATTTTGTTCACTCCAATGATGGATCCACATCTACGCTATCGCTTATGTTCACAGAGAAGGAGCAGGAATCCTTCTTTCTGTGCGTATTATGCAAGGAAGACGACACAAAAGCCAGTCCTCTGGTTCAACAGTAAATAGAAATTGGAGAGAGCGTCTCCAAAGTGTAAAACTTAAGAAAAATGACCAAAAATTGTTATTTTTCACGTATATGCACATATTCTGAAAAATCACTTGAACTCATAAGTACACTTAAAGAGCAAATTTTTAATTTTGAACTGGACACGTGATGCAATAGGCAGTGCAGAGCAGTATAAAGTTTTGGTGTGTTTTTGTTTTTTAATTTTGCCTCTAGCAGATAGTTTACTGGAGGTGTGTACTTATTCCTCCTGATGCTGACCAATCATAAGCAGGCAGAAAAACACTCGGGAAGGTAGAACATGCTCTCACCTTAGTTTATTCCAGGCTCAGTGTGAGACATGTATTGACAAACAGTCTGCTCTCACTGCAGAGTGACATGTTGAAGCTCGAGATGCGTGTAATTTAACAGCTTTTGTCTACAGCATTCAGGATGGGGAGAGGGGCAGTACTTCAGAATGTGAGGCTCATTACAAACTCTACTATTAGATCTCCTGATACAATATAATGGAACCATTAGGGGACACATCCACAGCTACCGCCAATCTGCAGTTGTTTAATGGCCAGTTTAGACAGATTAATGAATATTCAATGCACAGAAAATGATCATTAATAAGATCATATTGTTTGAAAAATGGCATCATTTTATCTGCCTATTTACACAGGAAGATGTGCTGCCAAAAATGATTTTTAAGCTTGCGTATGAAAATAAATCTTTTTATCCGACAATTTTTTTTAGAACACTGGTAGGTCGATCAGAAAACCTGTATTCCTAAAAGTAATTGATGATTATTGAAATGTCTAAATGGACCATTAGTTTTAAAGGAAACCTGTCAGCAGGACTGTGCACAGCAACCTACAGACAGTGTCAGGTTGGCGCCATTATACTGATTAAAATGATACCTTGGTTGATGAAATCAGTCTTGTGCTTGTTCTTTAATCTTTATTTTAAGTTTTGTATTAATGAGATTCTCGTGCCCTAAGGAGGGGTCGGGGTATGTGGTGCTCTGATTACACTGTGTTACCAAGGTTTTTGCCCTCGGACAATTTTGAGTGTTCCTGATAGATTTTTCCATGCTGATTTCAGAAATGACCTCAAATTTTTTTTTAAATTGTCAAAAAGGCAGGCAGAATTATTCGGAACAAGGCTACTAGAATGGAATTTCTTATTACCAGGAACAAGAGTTTCTGTTTTTTGCAGTCATCAAGAAGACCTTAATCAATTTTTCAACCATGTTGACAGTTTAACCTTTTGCTCCGACGTTTTGGGGTTGTTTGGTGCTCTTGGATGCGAACATGACCCGAAGGAATGGCGACTTTTCATTAACTCATCAGTTTTAAGTCTGAAGGCTGTTTTACTACACAACGGAAATATCTATCCTTCTATACCTATTGGACATGCCGTACACATGAAAGAAACATATGAGTATATGGAGTTACTGTTGACCCGCATTAATTATAGAAATTAGAACTGGAACATATGTGGTGATCTAAAAGTTGCACTTCTTCTTGGACTGCAGCTTGGACACCAAGTATTTTAAGTGTTTTATTTGTAAGTGGGACAGTTGTACACGAGAAATGCACTATTTCAGAAAGGACTGACCACTCCGTGAAAACCTGGTTGCTGGACAGAAGAATGTTAAACATAATCCTCTCGTTGATCCAGCAAAGATATTTCACCCTCCTTTGCATATTAAACTTGGGCTTATGAAGAATTTTGTCAAAGCAAGGAGCAAAGAATTGGAAGCCTTTTTTTTACTTGCGACAGAAATTTCCAAGAATAAGTGATGCAAAGATTAAAGAAGGCGTTTTTATTGGCCCACAGATCAGAGATATAATGAATGACAGTAGCTTTGATGGTCTTTTGCAAGGTGCTGAACAAGTGCATGGAGAGCCTTTAAAGATGTGACCTTCAACTTCCTTGGCAACAGCAGGGCACCAAACTTTGAACAACTCGTGGACAACATGCTCACAGCATATCATTTGATGAAATACAATATGTCACTAAAAATGCATTTTCTACATTCTCACTTGGACTTTTTTCCAGCCAATCTTGGTGCCGTTAGCGATGAACACGGTGAAAGATTTCACCAAGACATTGCGCTGATGGAGAAAAGGTACCAGGGAAAGTGGAGTACATCAATGCTGGCTGACTATTACTGGAATCTTATTCAAGAAGCATCTGGCATGGATTATAAACGAAAGTCATCTGCAAAACACTTTTGAACAATTGCTTGTGCTACTGACATCGATGAACATGTATGTAGTGTCTCGGATGTCATAATGTAGACTATAAACTGTTTCTTAACCTCTTACTCCCAAGCTAACGGAATAGTAAGTCAGTTGGCAGTATCCCCGCTTTGAGGTGGGCCCCTGCGTGAGCCCACCTCAAAGCCGCGACATATCGGCTGTTTTTAACAGCTGACATGTGCCTGCAATAGGCGCAAGTGGAATCGCGATCCACCCGTGCCTATTAAGTAGTTATATGCCGCTGTCAAACTCTGACAGCGGGCATTTAAATGTACTTCCGGATGCTGGTCCAGAAATATGCGCAGCAACAATCACTGTCACGTGATCGGGGGTCATCACTGCGGTGCCATCACAACCAGAGGTCTCCTCGAGACCTCTATGGTTGATGATGGCAGATTGCTATGAGCGCCACCCTGTGGACGACGCTCATAGCAATCCTGTAATTCTGCTACATTGAGGTGATCTGAGCATCACCTCTATGTAGCAGAGGCAATCGCGCTGTGGCAGCTTCTAGCCTCCAATGGAGGCTATTGAAGCATGCCAAAAGTAAAACAAAAAAAAAAAAGTGTTTAAAAAAATTAATAAAACTTAAGCTCGCCCCAATCAAAATAAAACAATAAAAAAATGAAACCTACACATATTTGGTATCACCGTGTTCAGAATCCCCCGATATATCAATAAAAAAGGCAATTAACCTAATCGCTAAACGGCGTAGCGATAAGAAAAATCAAAACGCCAGAATTACATTTTTTGGTCGCCTCGACATTGCATTAAAATGCAATAACGGGCAATCAAAAGAATGTATCTGCAAAAAAGTGGTATCATTAAAAACATCAGCTCGGCACGCAAAAAATAAGCCTGAGCCCAACCCAAGATCACGAAAAAAGGAGACGCTACGGGTCTCGGAAAATTGCGCAATTTTTTAAGCAAATTTTGGAATTTTTTTTTCACCACTTAGATAAAAGAAAAACCTAGACATGTTTGGTGTCTATGAACTCATAATGACCTGGAGAATCATAATGGCAGGTCAGTTTTAGCATTTAGTGAACCTTGCAAAAAATCCAAATAAAAAACAAGTGTGAGATTGCACTTTTTTTGCAATTTCACCGCACTTGGAATTTTTTTCCCCGTTTAAGAGTACATGACATGGTAAAACCAATGGTGGTGTTCAAAAGTACAACTCGTCCCGCAAAAAATAAGCCCTCACATGGCCATATTCACAGAAAAATAGAAAAGTTATAGCTCTGGAAAGAAGGGGAGTGAAAAACGAAAAATCGAAAAAAGCACAGGTCAAGAAGGGGTTAAAAACCTTGCGTGATACAGACTTTTGAAGCACATATTCGTGTTCAGCATATTAAAATCTATAAGATACAATAAAATTTTCTCTGGGGATAAGAATTTCCCTGAAATGTGTTGCGCAGTTCAGTGTTAGTTATTCATAATGCAGACTGCTGACAGGTCACTGATCCCTCACTGACCTGATTGTGTAGGTTACTGTGCACAATCCTGCTATCGGGTTCCGTTTAAATAAACAAGTGGATACTAATGGAGAGGACAGCAGCATTACCTAAGACAGATCCCCTAGTAAAGAGCTTATTCCAGGTCTAACTACTGATGCAAAATTACATGCTGCCCATTCAGGTCAGTAAAAGACTGAGAATAATTTAAGAAAGCTGACATTTTGTGCTAGAGTCGTGAACAAAAAGTGCACTGGTTTGAGGCATTGGATTTATAAGGAAATTTTGCACTTGGAGCTGCCCATGCGCCACAAAGTGAAATAATCAGCTGCTTTAGATTTGTGATCTGATTCTGCAACTTTTCTGGTGCAAAATTTAGTACATTTGTTGCATGGTTCTTGGCTACGCCTTGTTGGGCGTTCCCCAAAGGGCAATAAGGTGAAAAATTTTTGTGCAGATATAGATCTTTCCATGATATTTTATCGCTTAGCCTCCACTTTTGCATCAAATGTGATTCGTATAATTGCCATGTGAAAGTGGCCTTGTTGTTCTTGTTGAATAATTTGACGTTGCATTGAACGCATCCTTTTCATGCAGAACAAACTGGACAAGTGATTTTATCATGCAGCACTGTTCTGTATATTTTAAAATGTCATTTCATAATGATTTTCACCTCCTTTATTCAAATCTGACAATAAAAATGTTTAGTTGGCTCTTGTTTCTATGATATCATAGTTTTTCTTTTGCTGCTATATATACTTAATGCATAAAAGTTTGGGTACTTTGAAACATTTTTATTTTGCTAATATAAAGATGCAGAATATTTTATGCAAGTTTTCTGATATTTAGAGGAAACTTGGCAAGAATTCAAATAGCTAAAACATATCTGAACACTATTTCAAATTATAAACAGTTACATAAATTGCACTACAAAATTTGGTCCTCATTCAGTCACCACTCTTTTTTTTTTTCTTGTCTCCTGTGCTCCTGCATCGGATCAACTTTTACAATTGTCAAACAGTAATCTGCAATTATTCATGGATACCTTTTTCCTTGATATCTTTTCTCCAAAGCTGCAATATTTTGGTGAAATCTTTCACCGTGCTTGTAGCTCACTGCTCTGCGGTTTGGTGGAAAGAAGTCTAGATGCAAATGTAAGGAATAAATCATGTTACAGCCAATATCTGTATATGTTTTAAGGAGATTTTCCACCAACTCTTCATAGTGATCTGCTCTTGAGTTTGCACAAAAAATTAGTTACCACTAATGCAAATGCTACCCACGCAGCCGCAGCCTTTTCCTTGCAACAAACGGAGAAATTCCTCAACTTGAAGAAGCTTACAAATCTAAGGTTCAATAAAGACTCCTTCCTTTATCTTTGCTTCACTCAACCTTGGAAATGTATAAATGAAATACTTGAATGCTTTTGCATTTTTATCCATTGCCTTTACAAAGTTATTTATTAGGCCCAAATTGATATGTGTGTCAAAATTGCTGGATGCAGGACATTTTTATTCCCTGGCTGAAGTGAATGTCGGAGAGGCCAGTCTCTCTTATTGTAGTGATATTCTCTTGCACGACTATCCCCCACACAGAAAGTAGTAGCACTTTGTCACTACCCTGGTGACCAAGTAAGAGGGCAACGACCTTTAAGCCACGATAGAGGGGCCACAAATCTTTTGTCATAGTTCAGGCATCTCAACAGCTGTTTCATGTTATAGGAATTGAAGGTAGCTCATGGCCATTTTGCAGCAAGATTTCTTTTAGGCTTGCTTTGGACTAATTGATGAACAGCCTCCATTCCTCTGTATTATGAGTTATCTTCAGAGCTTCTATTAAACTGCTTGTTTTTGCATGCCACAAGATCTCTTTCCATGTAGAAATATTGGACTAGATCTTTATCACTGTTGCAGAACAAAGAAATCCGAACATCACCCGCTAGGAGATTCCACTACTGCAGCCTGGAACCTAAGATCTCAGCTTTACTCTTGGGCGGATCCAAATCTCAAACAAGATCGTTCATTTCACTTCTTGTTACAAGGTGTGGTTCAGTTGAGGTTGCTGACAGAAAGTCTGGGTTGTGAGAGGAAGATGCTTTATGATGACAAGAATGCTCCTCTTCTTCCTCACTTGACTCGACTGAAAATGTTTCTGGTGCTTTTGGAACTGGCAGTTTTTCTGTATACGGTACTGCCATATTGCAGATGGAATGTTTGGATACTGTAAAGTCAATTTCTTCCTTGAAACTCCTTTTCTAACGGGGCCCCATGCAGAAATAATAATTGGTATTGTGATCAGTTGGCTCTCTCCAAATCATAGGGACTGCAAAAGGCATAGAATGCTTCTTCCCATGCAACCACTGGGTAAGATGTGATGCCCTTTTATTGCAGCATGTGTGGAGCCCAACTCTTGTCCTGATCTCCGATTTTGCAGCCAAAATTCAAGTTGTATTCTTTCCGTATTATGGTGGTCAAGTTTCGCCTTTACGATGCAAAAGTGACTTCTCCGTATATGTAGCAAAAACTGTCCACTTTAATACAAGAACGAGGCATATCTGAAAAAAAAACATTGAAACATGTCAGTATGCTGAGAAATGAAGCTAAGAAATCCTAAAACTGTATGCCTTACACAGAGAGCATTTATAAAAGTAGATGATGCAACAATAATTAAGATTACGTGATCGAAGCTGAGTTTGCAGTTTTTGATTGGTCACCTGACGATAATAGAATACTGAAGGCTCAATATACTAAACAGATGTTATAGACGAACTACTAGCAATGCAGTAATGCTGATAAAATACTGTATTTTTCGGACCATAAGACGCATTTTTTTCGCAAAAAATTTTGGGGAGAAATGGGGGTGCGTCTTATGGTACAGATGCACTTACCAGGAGACACATCCGAGGCTGATTAGCGACAGTTTGGCAGGTGATCGGTGGTGCAGGGGCTCCGCCGGCGTTTTGTGAAAGGCCGGAGCCCCCGCACTTCCATTGTTGTAATGCTGAGTTTCAGGAAAATGGCCACCGGAGGCAGCGCATGCGCAGAGTGAGATCTCAGGAGCCGAGATCTCATGAGCCGAGATCTCATCTCCCGGGACGAGAGCTCGTCTCCCGAGATCTCACTATGCGCTGCCATTTTCATGAAGCTCAATTCAGCATTACAACAATGGAAATGCGGGGGCTCCGGCCTTTCCGGCAAGTAGGATGTTTGTTTTTTTCATGTGTTTCTGATTGGGGCCATGCACACCAGGATAGGGATGAGTTGGCTATGCATACCAGGATAGGAATGAGGAGGCCATGCATACCAGGATAGGGATGAGGAGACCGTGAACACCACGATAGGGATGAGGGGGCCATGCATACCAGGAAGGGGATGAGGAGGCCATGCATACCAGGATGGGGATTAGGGGAGAGTGTATACCAGGCTTATACTCAAGTCATTAAGTTTTCCGAGGTTTTTTAGGTAAAATTTAGGTGCCTCTGCTTATATTTGGGTCAGCTTATACTCGAGTATATACAGTGTTTTATTTTTGTAATAAGTATAGGGCAATGTATAAGTATTCAAACCACTCAAATGTCATTAGGTAAGCATCCAGAAAGGACTGTTTCATTTTTATAATGCGTAACATTTATCAGTCAGAAAAGAGAAAGCCAATGTGACTACTCAAAAGAGAGGCATGACCTCCTTGATAATTTGGGGGTGGATTGCATGTAGTGTACAATTAAATGTTTTACTGCAGGACAGAGTTAATAAAATAAGTGCAGAAATGTAATCCCCTGTCCTATAACGCAGTGGTGGCGTTTTAGTTGTGTAAATGTTCCTGACAAGTTCTTTGTAACCTTGGGCCACTTGTGCATGTTGGAAAAGTATTACATTTATTGTTAGTTTTGAAATATAACTCAATCAAAAGACGGTTTTACATTGTCTCAAGATTTAAGCTATTATCAATATAGATCCGGAAACAGCTGTGCAGAATAATGCTAAGTTACTGTTGTTCAACCTGATAACGTATGCTTTCACCAGAGCTTGTATTGTGTGCAGACCACCTGGTAACATGGAGAATGTGAAAAGGCTTGTCAAGTTCAAATTGTGTAATGGAAATAGTTTAGTATTAATAATATATGTCATCAATGCTGTTTTCCACATTTATTATTTTAGCTATTAAGTTGATTTACTGGGTTCTAGTTAATTTTCTTTTCATGCATTTTCCTTTACCTGTAGTGATTGTAGCCATAGGTTTTTCTATGGAGTAGTTGAAAAGTCATCAAAATGCAATAAGTGAGAGTTTTTGTCTACATTTCAACCCCTTTCATTTGCCCCTAAGCAAATGCACTCAGGTTGCTCTTGAGCCATACTACAGATAAAGGAGATGCTCCAAGGGGAGATTGGCAGCCTTAATTTATTTGATATGTGCAATCACAGTCCATGTTAAATTCAAAGCTGCTTGTCCAATCAAGGATTTGACATAGGAGAGTGGGAGTAACAAGCGGGCTGCACACTATAATAAAGAAATCTGTTGATTGAAAACAGTTTGTAGATTTTGGAAATGATAGGGGATGTAATTGGTAAGGAAAGAAATGGATTGGGCTTGATAAATAATGGGAAATAGAGCATATATTGTTCTAGTGATAATGCTAACTCAATTTGGTGATGCATTGGGCAAGAGTTTTATATACATTTGTTTTCTTCAGCTTTGTTATATCTAGGCCGTTATTACTAAATTGTAATTGCCAGTCCGTGGCCTTCAGAGGTTCAGAATGTCTTCATTGCTTAATATGGAGAATAGAACAATGAAAATTGCAGGCTTGGAGTAACCCAGCGCACTGTTTCATTTTGTTTTACATCTTGTTTAGTGATTTTAAAGGTATACATCAGGCTTGAAAATTCTCAAAGCAATGTTGCTGGTGAAATAAAAATAGCCTGCTTAAGAAACAAAGCTGTAGAAGCCCTGATATCTGCTGTTTCATTTGTGCATGTATGACAGGTCCATACATGGAAAAAAAACACTTGCATTTCCCATAGCTAAGAATATTCTGATTGTAAACATAGTACTAAGAGAACAGGGATCCTCAATAAGATTCTAGACTGGGGAACTTACCCTGGACCCTTATTTTGAATGTGTCTGTGAATATTCACTCATGATATGAGCAGTCCTTTTTGTATTGTGATTTGCAGATCTCAGAGACCGCTGTGTAAATTTGCCCCCGCATATTAGACTAAAATTAACAATGACCATTTAAAGCTAAAATAGTGGTATTAAATGGGTTGTCCGGCTTTGGGGGTGCAGGAGAGCTGGGTGGATGAACATACCATGTGAATGCTAGGTGCAGAGGCAAGTCTATGTGCAAAGCTGGGTGATGGACTATGTACTCTTCATAGACAGACAGCAGGAGAGCTGGGTGGATGAACATACCATGTGAATGCTAGGTGCAGAGGCAAGTCTATGTGCAAAGCTGGGTGATGGACTATGTGCTCTTCATAGACAGACAGTAGGAGAGCTGGGTGGATGAACATACCATGTGAATGCTAGGTGCAGAGGCAAGTCTATGTGCAAAGCTGGGTGATGGACTATGTGCTCTTCATAGACAGCAGGAGAGCTGGGTGGATGAACATACCATGTGAATGCTAGGTGCAGAGGCAAGTCTGTGCAAAGCTGGGTGATGGACTATGTGCTCTTCATAGACAGACAGCAGGATTGCTGGGTGGATGAACATACCATGTGAATGCTAGGTGCAGAGGCAAGTCTATGTGCAAAGCTGGGTGATGGACTATGTGCTCTTCATAGACAGACAGCAGGAGAGCTGGGTGTGGATGAACATACCATGTGAATGCTAGGTGCAAAGCTGGGTGATGGACTATGTGCTCTTCATAGACAGACAGCAGGAGAGCTGGGTGGATGAACATACCATGTGAATGCTAGGTGCAGAGCCAAGTCTATGTGCAAAGCTGGGTGATGGACTATGTGCTCTTCATAGACAGACAGGAGAGCTGGGTGGATGAACATACTTGCTTAATTGTCGCTCTCCGTTATTTCCGCTCCGTCCGGTGATTCCGGCCTCCGCTCTCGGTGTTATTTCCCGCTTCTCCGTACAAGTGTGCCATCCAGACCAGCCTACCTACAAATGTGATTGCACTGCATCTGCATAACCGCCCCAATCTGCTCCATTGCTCTGCACTCTCCTCCTCTAATAGAAACTTAAAGTTACTCAACAAGTTATCCAATATTTTATGCTGTTGTCATCCTTGAGCAGTCTTTCTTTAAAATGGTCTTCTGGTTATAAGCTAGTAGCTATAAGAATTAGACCCTGAACGCTATCTGGCTCCCAAATCCCATTGTGCCCTCTTTAGCTATTTCATTTTAAATTCTTGCATCCAGGAGCCACAGAAAAAGAATTTGGTTTTGCCTTTAAACCCTGTCTTAGGCATGTCTAGTGAATGCAAGCAAGAAGATGTCATTGAAGGACATTTTGGGAGGGATAGAAATGTGTTGCAGTTTAATGATCCCTACACAAAGGGCCTATAACGAGTAACATTCTTTACTCTGACAAACTTACATTGGTCAAAAATTAAATGACTAGATGCAATGTAATTCTACCTTTACTCTACATTAGAAATGTTTGACAGGCCGTGCTTTCCCCTATCAAAATCTGTTGTTTGCACATTCACTTTCTGTTCCCTCTCTGATGGGTGCTACTTTTTCAGAAATACGATTGGTGTGAATCTTGGACCAACTGGTAATGTCAAGTCAGTAATAAACAGAGCAGGATCAACTTGCCACAGTGACTCCAGCAGAAGATCACATACAGCTATGTTGAGGAGACAGATCATCTTAGATATGAGTAGGAGGGATATGAAATTGAGGGACTTGGTGTAATATAGAGATTACTAAATGAGTATTACTAGTTTTAAACTGAAAAAAGGGCATTTAAAAGCCTAAATAAAATGCGATTGCAAATACACCTAATAACTTCCTGCAAAATAAAACAACCTCTCTTACTGTGAGCAACAATTTGACGAGAACCTTTGAAATGAGAAAGTCATTGTCAAACGCAGAACAATTACCGTATTTTTCGGATTATAAGACTCAACCCAAATTTTGAGGAGAAAAATTGGAAAAAAAAATTTTTTTTAATAAAAAAGTGTTTTCTTATAATCCATGTGTCTTATTGCTTACCGGGGGTGGTGGCTGGGGTGAATCGGGGTCCCAGGGTCGCTGCTAGAAGAGGCAAGAGTGGAACATTGCTGCAGGCTGGGATGAGGGGGTGTTCGGATGTGCGGTGCACCACTGCAGGTTTCCGGTGCTGCTGCAGGGGCTCTGCCGATATCTTGTGAAAGGCCAGAGTCCCCACAGTGACATGAGATCTCAGCTCTGAGATTTCATCTCCCGAGATCTTGGTGCCGAGATCTCCATCTGCGCATGCGCCACCCCCGGCCGGCAGACATTTTCCCGGAGTCCAGTCCACCGCATGGGGGAAACCATGTCACTGAAGGGGCTCTGGCCTTTTCACAAGATGTCTACAGAGCCCCCGCAGCAGCATCGGGACACCCGGACACCCAGAACACCGGACACTCCCTCATCCCAGCCTGCGGCCGGTAAGGTATATCCGCATTATAAGATGCACCCCCGTTTTCCCCCCAAATTTGGGGGGGGGGGTGCGTCTTATAATCCGAAAAATACGGTATATAATACAACTTGCCACTGTAAAAATCTTCCCTTTTGATTTAAAATCTGTTTTTAGCAGAAGTGGAGCCATGATCACTGACTCTAAAGATTTTCACAGTTATTGGTTCCAGTCTGCATCTACCACATGGTCCAGATATTCTTCAGGATAACGATGCTTAGGCAGACATGACATTTATTTGCTTTCTGTTTATATGTGCACTGTGGAATTCAGGGGTTTCATTGAGAGTATCGTTCTAATAACAAAAATCGTGCTGCAGGCTGCGCTAAACTTGCTGATAAGTGATGGAACCATTAGTAGACAATGGAAATATAAATGTGAAGATAGCCTTACATTTATATCTGAGAAATACAAGCAACCAAATTTTTTAGAAAACTCCCATCTAGCATTAAAAATTGTATCCTAGACTGGAAATACATTAAAACATCTTACTGTCTAATTATTATTTACAAACTTAAAATCTGTTATATCCCAAAATGCTATTAACATGCATATATATGAAGTAAATCTTCAGGTTAATTGTGTTCTAAAGCTGTCCAGCCTGCTGCACTCAATACGCAGCTACCGGGAGGAAATAAAGTTTATTGCTCCTGGCAGCCTCTGGCTTTCAGTCTTGGAGGTGTGCCAACACAGCTCCAGTCACTGCTCAGTACGTATGTAAGCACATCCAGATACGTCGACTGACAGCCAGCTCTGCAGTGGCTTAATGCAGAGGTGGCTGTCAGTCAATGTGTCAAGATGTGCGTACTCCTGGTAATTTCAGTGAGGGAGCCAGGCTTTTCAGTAAGGCGACTAGGCAGCTTTAGAACACTATTAAGCTCCAGATTATATTGCAACATGACAGGTTCCTGTTAAGAGTAGACAGTATTAAAATGCACCAGATTTACACAGACACAATTCTACCGTAAGTAGCTTGATAAATTTTCCCCTGTGTGTCCAAGTTAATGTACACCTATGAAACTGCTGTTTGCTGTTCCCAAGGCTGAAGTCAAGCAACATTGGTAATAGGGTGTGTGCAGAGCTGAGTATTCTACTTTCCAGCAAAATTTTCACTAATAAGACAAATAAAAAATGGTTCTCTAAAGCCAAGGACGCCTGTAATAAATGTTTTCTTGTCCAGAATTATTAGACGGATACACACATCTACTTTTGTGTGATGTGTAGAGGTTACGGTAAACACAAGGTTTCCAAATCTCAGCAGAATTCTCTTTTGACAGGCATGCAATGACATTTTTATCTTCAGTCTGTGTATGTGACAGTTTGTTACCGAGTGTAAACTCAAACATCCCTGTCATTTTATGTTTTTTGTGAGTATTGGTTTTCTTCTGCGGTAATAAATAGATAAGCATGTGCACAACACAGTGTGGCGAGAGCCAAGATTTCTCTTTTCTGAGATTAGCATGTGTTTATAAGTAATTTTTTTGGAAGGAAAATGCAGCTTGACAGCGGAAAGCATCTCTTAAACGTTTCCTCTTTCTATTTTTTTTTGTCAGTGGGCTGTTTAAGCTTTCACTTAACCTCGTGACATCTTATCAATGTATATGTGTGCATTTAAGTCTAATGGTATACTGTCGGCTGATCTGAGTATTAATGCAAGCAATATACAACGCTTCATGTCTTTTTCACTGCGAAATGTTCCGTGATATGTAAATATGCTTCAAGGTTAGTCTGTAAAAAAAAAAAACATTTTAGAGTACGCATGACTGATCCATCCAAATAATTATATTTGGGTTTTTTCTCCATTTCCATATCAATCCCCCATTTTTTGTTTTATCATTACAAATGTTTATGCCAATTATAAGGAAAATCATAGAGCAATATCCCTGGGGAAATAGGTTTTTTGTGTCTGTGCGCCCAACAGACGGCACATGAAAATCACTGTGACAAACGCGAATCAGTGTGCTAGGGCTCATGAGCGATTTTCCAAACAAATTATCAAATGAATCACAATTTGCACTAGTTTTTGTCCACTTTGTGAATGATACCGTGTTAGTTTAAAGGGCACGTGCACCAGTTTGTGATGTAGATGAGGTCACGGAGCTGCACACTTTTGTCTGGACATGACTGGCCCATGCATTACCATGTTTGTTATAGCCTTTGATCACCTTTTAGTTACTTTCCAAGACTTCAAAATTACTCTTGAACCACAAACCCTTTCACCATTGGCAATGTAAATGCTTTTTTTTACATCTATACATGAACTTCCATGGACAATTGACATGCTGTCAGAAAAAGCTTGGCTGCTCCAGTTTTCTTTAAAGTTCAGCGTTTTTCATATTGGGGAACCAGGATAGAATTCTTCTCTGTGTTACAAAATCATCATGCCACGATTTTACTTAATGGGAAAATGGAGCTAGTGGCAGTTGATTTGAGCAGCTCCAGCTTGTTGGACAGTACTAGTATATAGTGTGGACTTATGCTTCTCTTGTAACTCATCCATGGTTAGGACCTACAAACACATCTGGTACATCTGGGGTTTTGTTCAGTGTGGCCAGCAGAGATATAATGGTCCTCGGTTAACACCTGCAGAGCACTATTAGTTACTAAAACCCCCATCTCGCATAGCGAGATCGCTGAAGCGTCACTGATTTTGTGACACAACAGCGACCTCACCAGCGATCTCGCTACTTGTGACACGCAGCGGCGACCGGCGGGGAGGCTGGATATCGCTGATCCTGCTTGAATGTCTTGGGCCATTTTTTCATCGTCTGTGTCCCGCTGGCCAGCGCGCATTGCTGTGTTTGAACCGACAAGCGACCTCGTTGGCGACGCAGAACTCAGCGACGCAGGCTGGAATCGTTCAGAAAAGCTGCTGTGTGACAAGGTATCCGAGGATCGCTGGATGGTTGCTTCGTCGCTGAAGAGATCTGCCTGTTTGGCAGCTTACTAGCGACCATTTAGCGACGCACCAGCAATCCTTACCAGGTCGTATCGTTGTCAGGATCACTGGTGCATCACTAAGTGATACGGGACCTTAAGATGAACACCTTCTACATCTGAAGCAGATCATTGACCTTCAGGATATTCATAATAGATTCCACCAAGTTGTCTGTTATTTTGATGAGAAAAATAGATCTGCAAGCGGCACCATGTATTAATGACTACCTGTGACAAAAGCTCCAAAGAAAGCTGGCAGTCCAGATATGAGCAGAAACTAATCTACTTACTGTATATCCTTTTATACTGTATCTACAAATTGCAATTATTTTCACGTTCCTTGATGGGTTTGATATTGACTTAAAGGTTAACAACCAATAGGGGGCATGAGAGGTACAGTTGTATTCCTGGTGAAGAGCAGCTAATTTTTCTCAAGGAGCTTGTAAAGGTCCATACACCATCTTGATTTCCAGAAGGAGAATCATTACCTTCCAAGAGATTTGTTTGCCAGAAAACCATTCTGTAACCTTCAGCCTACTGGTTATCCCTAGAAAACACACTACTAGTTGTGCATTAATTCAGTAGGCTTTGCTTTTGGTAGAAGCAGAGTTTTTGACCAGGGTGACCACATAAAGTCATAGCAAGAGCAGTTTTTCTATCAACATGCTTTACGGCCCCTGATACTAACACCTGATATCATCTTTATCATTTTTTTTTGTCTAATAAATGACTAAGGAAATATATATACATTTTAAACATATTTAATTACCGTAAATGTTATAAATAAAAAATTTGTTCTACAATTTTTTTGTATTTTTTAAGCATCTGCTATTCTCGCACACTTTCTTAAAAGACAGCTTTGTGGGCCATATCTCGCATACAATCCTGTCACTATGTGATGCTACACATAAGGGTTATTTTACCAACAAGGTACATTTACTGTAACACAGCAAAATGTCCAGTGTCGTCATTCATCTGGCATGTTGCAGACAAATTCCAATTACTTCCCTCCTTCCAGCCTTTGTTAAACACCACCAGCTAGCTGACAGTAAAATTATAAATACAGGTGTTGTCACACTACACTATAATC
>NW_027361684.1:59015000-59175000 GCF_039654945.1 Dendrobates tinctorius
GACTCTATGCAGATGTATAAAAATAGTCACATAAAATGATGTGTAAGTTCTAAAATGGAGCTAATTGACCTTTTTGCTGAAATGTTGCTCCAAAGAACAAATTAATAATTATACTTTTCATTAACTAATATTTTGAGTGAGATATGGAATATTTTTTAATTCATTAATATAAGGGTCACTTCAATTGAAGCATTGTGTGTTAGTATTTGCTCTATTTAGCAACATTTTGAAAAAGAAAACCAGATCATTTAGATCATTCATTTTAGTGATTTGTTTTCTGTCTCTCTGACAAAGATGCCTTTAGAATAAACAATCATAGTTGTTGCAACACTTGTTGATTAGATTTATGTGGAACTCTAGTATTCATTAGTAAAGGTGGCTACACATACTATTTGACCCCTCTACTGAAGTTTCTTGGTGTGTTATGGAGGTATTCAAGCAAATGATTCCCTTAAACTTAAAAAAAACCCAAATAGCTATACATATGCGGAGCTAAGTCCCTGCCTTTTCTTAACTAGGTAGGGTCATCAAGTTGCCAACAATGAGGGTGGGTGTTGGAGACCTTCTAAATTCAATGTAGTGAAAGCCTTAGATCATGTATAAAGATGTTTATATATTTTGTTTTATACTCAGAATGCAAGAAAAAATTGTTAAAATAATCTGATCTGAGGAAACAAATATTGGTTATGTTTTTTACTATCTATCTCCTCTTCGTATTGGGTAATAACTATATATCTGTTTAATGCCATAATCTAAACTATTTTCTGCTATACTTGAATTAAAATTTCCCTATCCTTTTCTAATTACACTATCTAAATGCTTTTATTTTTGTTTCCCTACTTTCTTTTTATATCGCTTCATTTGAGAATCCCAGTGCATGCTGGGCTTGTTGCTTTTTCCTGATGAAGAAGTTGGATGACTTTGAAATGCGTTGATATTAAACCACATTGTTACCAATCCTGTCTCCTGGAATCTTCCTTTGGATCTTCACCAGCAGCACAGCAAATACTCTTTTACCTACTTGGCACTATAAAATGATAATTTCTTGACAACAAACGCTGACAAAATCTGTAGTTTTGTCTAAAGGCCCCTTTACATTTAACGATGCACCAGCGATCCCGACCACGATACGACTCAGTCAGGATCGCTGGTGCATCGCTAAATGGTCGCTAGTGAGCTGCCAAACAGGCAGATCTCACCAGCGATGTAGCGACGCAGCAGCGGTCATACTTACCTTTCAGACGCGGCGATCCTGACGTCCTCCGTCCATGTCCACATGTCGCTCGTCGGCGCCAGCTGGAAGCCCAGCAGGAAGCGCCCGACGAGAAATGGACCTGCGTGATCTCGCGCGATCAGCGACAGACAGCGGGCGAGCCGGTCGGAGGTAAGTATCACACATAGCGATATCGCTAGCAATATCGCTGCTGCGTCACAAAATCGGTGACGCTTTAGCGATATTGCTAGCGATATCGCTATGTGTAAAGCCCCCTTTAGCCTTTCAGATCAGATATTTTATTTGTTTACTTTTGTCCTGAATAGAGATGCGCAAACCTTTTCAACTCCCTGATGTTTGCCGAACACACCCAACCCCATTGAATTCAATGGAGGCAAAACCAAATGCATACATATCCCTTTGGGGGGGAAAGCTGCCAAAACAACTCAAATTAGGCGCAGACACTGATAAAAGTAACATCAATTGATCCAGAAGGCAAATAATATAATTGCACAGCATGGATGCATGGGACAGGGCTTGGAACAGCATATCTAGCTGAAACATTGATCAGTAACATGTGGATGAGTGACAGTTATAGGCCTGGTGCTCATGGAGCCCTGCCAAATTCAGGCAACACACATGAAGGAGACCCAAATAGGAGTCCCAACATTTCCAAAAATTAGGGACAGACAGCAGGAAAAGTGGCAACAATTGACCCATAGTAGAAATTTGATAATGGCGCAGAAGCAGTCAGCCATGGGCAATGCCTGACGTATCAGGGTCTGGGCCAGCATTTATAGCTCTTATTTTAAGTTTAAATTAAGACTAGGTGGGTGAGGGACCAGTGTAAGTCTGCTTTGCTGAGAGCCCTGATACTTCGTGCAGCAGCTCAAACTAGATTATTATTATTATTATCTATTTATATAGCATCATTGGTTCCATGGTGCTGTACATGAGAAGAGGTTACATACAGATTACAGATATCACTTACAGCAAACAAACTAACAATCACTGACTGATATAGAGGGGAGAGAGGACCCTGCCCTTTCGGGCTTACATGCTACAGGATGGTGGAGAAGGAGACAGTAGGTTGGGGGGTTACAGCAGTTCCAGTGATGGTGAGGCGGTATCTCCAGTAGTGGTGAGGAGGCAGCGGGGATCACTGCAGGCTGTAGGCTTTATTGAAGAGGTGGGTTTTCAGGTTCCATCTGAAGGATCCGAGTGTGGTTGATAGCCAGACGTGTTGGGGCAGAGAATTCCAGAGGATCGGGGCTATTCGGGAGAAGTCTTGGAGGTGGTTGGGTGAGGAGCGATTAAGTGTGGAGGAGAGAAGGAGGTCTTGGGAGGACCGGAGATTCCTTGAGGGAAGGTATCTGGAGATTAGTTCAGAGATGTATGGAGGAGACAGGTTGTAGATGGCCTTGTAGGTCAGTATTAGTAATTTGAACTGGATACGCTGAGGGAATGGGAGCCAGTGAAGAGATTTGCAGAGGGGAGAAGTGAAGGAGTAGCGAGGAGAGAGATGAATTAGTCAGGCTGCAGAGTTGAGAATGGACTGGAGAGGTGCAAGGGTGTTAGCAGGGAGGCCACAGAAAAGGATGTTGCAATAGTCGAGGCAGGAGATGATGAGGGCATGCACAAGCATTTTAGTAGATTGAGGGTTGAGGAAGGAACGGATTCTGGAAAT
The DNA here is from genome assembly GCF_039654945.1 of Dendrobates tinctorius. NCBI lineage: Eukaryota > Metazoa > Chordata > Amphibia > Anura > Dendrobatidae > Dendrobates > Dendrobates tinctorius. The sequence continues at coordinate 59,017,901 of NW_027361684.1, forward strand.
ATTTTTGAGCTGGAGGTGACAGTAGGTGGAGAGAGCTTGGATGTGCGGTTTGAAGGACAGGGCAGAGTCAAGGGTTACTCCGAGGCAGCGGACCTCCGTTACGGGGCAAAAAACGTGATGTTGTCAATTGTTATAGAAAGGTCGGGTAAGGAAGATCTGTGAGATGGGGGAAAGATTATCCGTTCAGATTTGTCCACATTGAGTTTGAGGAAGTGAGAGGAGAAGAAGGAGGATATGGCTGATAGACACTTTGGGATTCTGGAGAGCAGAGAGGTGATGTCTGGGCCAGAGAGGTAGATCTGAGTATCATCGGCATAAAGGTGGTACTGGAATCTGTGGGACTTTATGAGTTGCCCCAGACCAAGTGTGTAGATTGAGAAGAGTAGGGGTCCTAGAACAGAGCCTTGGGGGACTCTAACAGAGAGAGGGTGGGATGAGGAGTTAGTGTGGGAGACGCTGAATGTGCAGTTGGAAAGGTATGAGGAGATCCAGGATAGGGCGAGGTCTTTGATGCCAAAGGAGGAGTGGATCTGTAGTAGGAGGCAGTGGTCAACTGTGTCGAAAGCAGAGGACAGGTCTAGAAGCAGGAGTATAGAGTATTGTCAGTTAGCTTTGGCTGTATGTAGGTCATTGGTATATTGGTCAGGGCTGTCTCAGTGGAATGATGGGGGCGGAAGCCAGATTGTAGATTGTTAAAGAGCAAGTTAGATGAGAGGTGGGAGGAAAGATCAGTGTGGACATGCTGCTCCAGGAGTTTAGAAGCGAATGGGAGCAGCGATATTGGGCGATAGCTGGACGTGGCTGTTGGATCGAGGGTTGGCTTTTTAAGGATAGGTGTGATTGTGGCATGTTTGAAAGCAGAAGGGAGGGTACCAGAAGTTAGTGATAAGTTGAAGAGGTGGGTTAGGGATGGGATAAGTGTGGTGGTGAGGTTGGGGAGGAGGTGGGATGGGATGGGTTCAAGTGCACAGGTTGTGAGGTACGATTTGGAGAAGAGGCGATTAAGCTCCTCTCCAGTAATGTTGGAGAGAGAGGTTATGGGGTTTGGGCATTGGTCTGGTATACAAAGGGGTTGAGGTGGTTGGGAAATAAAGACTTGCCGTGTTTGGTCTATCTTGTTTTTGAAGTGTGCGGCAAAGTCCTCGGCAGAGATTAGCGAAGTTGGAGGTGGCAGTGGTGGGCGGAGGAGGGAGTTAAAAGTATTGAACAACTGTTTGGGGTTGTGGGATAAGGAAGATACAAGGAATGTAAAGAAGGCCTGTTTAGCAGAGGTGAGAGCTGATTTGAATGCAAGTGTTGCTTGTTTGAGTGCAGTGAAGTCGTCTTGCAAATGTGTTTTCTTCCAGTGCCGTTCTGCAATTCTGGATGCTTGCCGAAACTTTTTAGTTGTGTTATTGTGCCAGGGTTGTCTATTGGTTCGTCGCCCTCTGTTATGCATGACAGGGGCGACTGAGTCGATGGCTGATGCAAGAGTGGCATTGTAGAAACTAGTGGCAGTGTCAGTGTCGTGGAGTGAAGCTATGGAGGACAGTGGTAGAATAGAGTCAGAGAGTGTGCGAGTGTCTAGATGTGCGAGGTTTCTACGGGGGTGCGCATGCTGCTGGATGTGGGTGACAGGTGAGGAGGACAGGGATGAGAAAGTGAGTAGGTGGTGGTCAGATAAAGGGAGAGGGAAGGTGGTGAAGTTAGAAAGAGAGCAGAGGCGGGTGAAGACCAGGTCTAATGTATGTCCATCTGTGTGGGTGGCTGAGGAGGACCACTGAGTAAGTCCAAAGGATGAAGTAAGGGACAGGAGCTCAGAGGCTGCCGACTGGTGGGTGTCAATGGGGATGTTGAAGTCACTCATGATGATGGTGGGAATGTCAGCAGAGAGAAAGTGAAGGAGCCAGGTTGAGAATTGGTCTATAAAGGAAGTGGTCGGGCCTGTAGGTCGGTATATGATGGCCACTTGGAGGTTGAAGGGAGAATAGATGTGGATGGAGTGGACTTCAAAAGAGGGGAGGACAAGGGAGGGAAGAGGTGGGATTGGGCTGAAGGTGCAGTTGGAAGAAAGGAGAAGACCCACTCCTCTGCCATGTCTGTTGCCAGGGTGAGGAGTGTGGGTAAAGTAGAGGCCGCCGTAACATAGCGCAGCAGCGGAGGTGGTGTCGGAGGGTGTCAGCCATGTTTTGGTGAGGTCAAGGAAGGAAAAGTTACTAGAGGTAAAGAGGTCATGAATCACATGGAGTTTATTGCATATGGAGCGGGCATTCCAGAGTGATCCAGAGAGTGGGAGCAGGGTGGTGGTTGTCAGGGGCACGGATTTGAGGTGGGAAAGATTTCTGGTGTTTGTGTTGGTTTGGGAACGATAGAAGGGGGTAGTAATTTGAGGTATGAGCTGTGGGGGTCCAGGGTTGGGAGATATGTCGCCAGCAGTGTGGAGAAGCAGAGAGAGGGAGAGCATGTAGGAGAAGGAGGGTGGGTGGCTTGTTTTGTATTTTATTAGGAGAGCTCTGAGGTTGAGGAGCAGGTCAGCTGAGAAGGTCAGGTGGGGAGGCAAGAGGGAAGGAGAGATTAGTATTTGGTTAGCGGGTGCTGGGGTTTGTGGATAGCGAAGGAGAGTGAGGATTAAAGGAGCCAAAACAGTTACAGCGTATGTCATCATGGTAAGAGTAATTTTGAAGGCAAAGGAAATTTAGTACATTTAAATGCAACATTTAGTCATAGAATCATAGAATCATAGAATCGTAGAGTTGGAAGGGACCTCCTAGGCCATCTGGTCCAACCCCCTGCTCAAAGCAGGATTCGCTAAATCATCCCAGTCAGATGTCTGTCCAGCCTCTGTTTGAAGACTTCCATTGAAGGAGAACTCACCACTTCTCGTGGCAGCCTGTTCCACTCATTGATCACTCTAACTGTCAAAAAGTTTTTTTCTAATATCTAATCTGTGTCTCCTCCCCTTCAGTTTCATCCCATTGCTTCTAGTCTTTCCTTGTGCAAATGAGAATAAAGTTGATCCTTCTACAATGTGAAAGCCCTTTAGATATTTGTAGACAGCTATTAAGTCTCCTCTCAGTCTTCTCTTTTGCAAACTAAACATTCCCAAATCCTGCAACCTTTCCTCATAAGACAGGGTTTGCAGACCGGTCACCATTCTGGTCGCTTTTTTCTGAACTTGCTCCAGTTTGTTGATGTCTTTTTTAAAATGTGGTGCCCAAAACTGGACACAATATTCCAGATGAGGTCTGACCAAAGAGGAGTAGAGGGAAATAATGACTTTGGGTCCGATCACTAAGCCAGTTATGAATCCACCTTACAGTTGCCTTGTCCATTCCATACTTAGTCATTTTTTCAATAAGGATTTTATGAGAGACTTTGTCAAATGCTTTGCTGAAGTCAAGATATACTATATCTACAGCATTTCCTTGATCCACCCAATCAGTGATACCGTCATAGAAGGAAATTAAGTTAGTCTGACATGACTTATTAGTTACAAACCCATGCTGACTCTGTTTAATCACTTCATTCTTATCCAGGTATTGACATACATGTTGTTTAATAATTTGTTCAAAGATCTTTCCTGGTATAGAAGTCAGACTCACCGGCCTATAGTTGCCTGGGTCCACCTTCTTCCCCTTTTTGAAGATAGGAACAACATTTGCTCTTCTCCAGTCTTCTGGCACTTCTCCTGTTCTCCAAGAATTTTCAAAGATTATGGAGAGGGGTTCAAAAATTTCTTCTGCTATCTCCTTCAGTACTCTGGGGTGTAATTCATCTGGTCCTGGAGACTTGAATTCATTTAGGTTAGCTAAGTGTTTCCTTACTATATTTCTGTTTATAGATATCCTGGATTCTTCTATTCCCTTAATAGGACAGTGAATAACAGTTGATGTTACATTTCCTTTCTCAGAGAAAACAGATGCAAAATAGGAATTTAAAAGTTCAGCCTTCTCAACATCCTGTCTTACCATTTCATCATTTTCATCCTGTAAAAATCCTATAGCATCTTTGACTTTTCTTTTACTTTTGACATATCCCCAAAATCCTTTATTATTGCTTTTGACATCTCTTGCAAGCCTCAATTCATTTTCAGCTTTAGATAATCTGATTTGTGCCCTGCAAGTCTCCTCTCAGTCTTCTCTTTTGCAAACTAAACATTCCCAAATCCTGCAACCTTTCCTCATAAGACAGGGTTTGCAAACCGGTCACCATTCTGGTCGCTCTTTTCTGAACTTGCTCCAGTTTGCTGATGTCTTTTTTAAAATGTGGTACCCAAAACTGGACACAATATTCCAGATGAGGTCTGACCAAAGAGGAGTAGAGGGAAATAATGACTTCACGTGATCTAGACTGTATGCTTCTGTTAATACATCCTAGAATTGCATTTGCCTTTTTTGCTGCTGCATCACACTGTTGACTCATATTCAGTCTGTGATCAATTAGTATACCCAAGTCTTTTTCACATGTGCTGTCACTTAGCCCTATTCCTCCCATTCTATATATGCTTTTTTCATTTTTATTGCCCAGATGTAGTACTTTGCATTTCTCCCTGTTAAAAACCATTCTGTTAGTTGCTGCCCACTTCTCCAGTTTATTTAAATCTTTTTGAATCCTCTCTCTCTTCTCTAGTATTAGCTATTCCTCCTAGCTTTGTGTCATCAGCAAATTTAATCAGTTTACCCTCAATTCCTTCATCTAAATCATTGATAAAGATGTTGAACAATACAGGGCCCAGGACAGAGCACTGTGGTACCCCACTTGAGACATTCTTCCAACTGGATGTGCAGCCATTTACGACCACTCTTTGGGTCCGATCACTAGTCGTACCTTCTGGTCACTTCAGGCTCATTTCAGGAATTATTTCAGATAACACCCCGGTGCCACAACCATCAGTTTTCTAGACAACTGTTGGTAGAAAAATGTAAGGGTAGTAACACAGGTAGTTGGCTGATCAATTCACCCACAGTAGAAATTTGATAATAGCGCAGCAGCAGTCAGCCATGGGCCATGCATGAGGTATTAGGGTCTGGCTCAGCAATTAGAGCTAGCAATTTAAGTTTAAATTAAGATGAGATGGGTGAGTGTTATGAATGAGTCACCGTAGGAGGCAAAAACAGAAGTACTAGCTAAGTCCAGACAACCAGAGAAGTTGGCAGCTATCGGATTACAGACCCCTGAACCTATCAACAACAACTAGCAGTAGCCGTGGGGGGTTCCTACGGTGCCCTAGACCCCTCGATCACAGCCGGAGAACTACATAGCCTAAAGACAGAAAGGGAAATCTAAATTGCCCCAGAGCAGACCCCAAAGCAATAGGCAGCCCCCAACATATAATGACGGTGAAGCAAGATGAAAAAACACTCACACAGATAGAAAGATAGGCTGAGCAAACGATGGGGCCCAAGCTAACTACATAGGACAGGATAGAAAAGCTGCTGTCTGTAATCTGCCAAAACCCTATCAAAACAAGAGCCAACAGCTGATAGGGAAAAAAGCCTTGAAGACGCTAGGCTTCAAAAAGACTATATCAGTACTCAGGTATTTTCTGAAGATAGAGCAAAAAGGAATTCAGCACACCCCAGCAGGGAATGGCAGAAATCCAGAAAAACAAAACCAAAACACTAATGCAAAAAGGAGAGCAGAAAACTTAGCTTTTGAGGAGCAGGAATCAGACTGGTCTCCTAGAATCCCTCAGAGAGATCACCAGCAAGGCAGAAGGGCGTCGGCTGCCTTATATCCAGTCAGCAATTCCCGTCACCCAGTCATCATCATCCTGACCAGATGCTTGGTAATCAGCCTCACTACCTTCCTTCACCAGCACACTCATGTGACACAAATAACAGGTTCGTTAGACTACTATTGTTATAAGCATTTAAGGACAGTAACACAGGTAATTTACTGAAAGTAAGTGTGGGCCTGCTGGTCTGGGAGCCTTACTGCTACAGGCAATACACATGAGGGAGACCCAACTTGGAAATAGTATCATGAGTCTCTGACACCCCTTCCACTACAGGCAACCCACCAGATGGAGACCCAAATTGGAATCTCCACATTTCAAAAAATAGTAACATCAGCAGCAGTAGCAACAGCAGGCACAAAAGCCATGACAAAGGTTTCACAGACTGCAATAACGTGAGATCAATGCAACACACTAAAAACTACACCATCTCCTAGTCTGCCCAGTCTGCCCAGTCATTAGAGATCTATTACTTATTCATCTTGATGAAAATTAAGCGGTCTATACTTTCAGAGAATAGCCAGATGTGCTTATACAGCAGGATATCACCTGCAGCACTGAAGACACATTCTGAGAGAACGCTGGCTGCCGGACTTGAAAAAACATCCAAGTCGTGACATGCAAGCTTAGGCCACTATTCTGTTTTTAAAGACCAAAAAAAAGGGTGCAAATTCCACCTGATGACTTTGATATAGAACTTGAGATACTCCTTCACCATCCTCTACCTACAATTGTTCACAACATGTCAGACTTGTACTCTGTTCTGCTGGTGCATGGGCTGGTCTAAAAATGTGTGAAATGACTCACGGAAATTGCTTCTTCCACTTACAGTGCTGCTAATGTTTTTGCGTTGATGACTGGACGTTCCTAGGGTTGGAAGTCTATAACTGGGAAGCAAACTGTGTATCTCACTGCTGTCTTGGGGAAAACTACTCTTAAGATTGTCTGCAATCATGTTTCAATACTTCAGCACGCGTGCAACCCTTTCCAGGGGTGGAAGCATCTGGAAAAATGTATTCTTCAACTGTGGATCTAGCAGAGTGGCAGCCATGTATTCGGTACTATTTCTAATCCCAATACTATGGGCATCATGTTGCAGATAGTGCAGCAAGAATTTGCTCATGTGTCAGGCACTTCCATGAGGTCCAAGTCCATGGTGTGTTTGTGAAGGGGTAACACTCATGGTTGCTTCTTCCATCCCCTGTTGCCAACTACAGACAACAGAGAGAGGATAATTATCCTAATCACCTCTCTATCCTCTCCCTCCTCCATTTGTTCCTCATGTCCTGCACCTTCACTAACAGTTTGTCTCGTCCCATGAGCCCCACTCGATCTCTGTAATCCACCCTTCCATGGCACCTGCCTGTGCGACAACTGTCTGGAGTTTAGAGATATTCCAATCACTTCTGCATCCTCCTCTGCATCCAGCCCTTACTCTGTGACCAACATCTCCTCCCACAGACTATTAAAAGTGTGCTCCAGCAATAAATGACCGTAATAATGATTATGATGATGGCATAGTCAGCGCTATCCATCTTAGTAACAATTTCAAAACTGTGCAGAAGGGTGCAGAGGTCCTTCATCTGTTCACACTCAGCAAGTGTAATTTGCATCACATCTGAGTTACAGTATGTTTGCCTAGGCTATGGCAAACTACATATTGCACAGGGCTCATTGCTGCTACCATAGTCGCTGCAATTATGTGGAGAGTGGAATTCCAATGTGACGGCACTTTGAATATCAAACGGCTGACCGGTAGGCCGAAAGATCTCGGTAATGATGGAAGTCAATGACTTGCGGGATGTGAACTGATCACACAATGACCGTGCTCTCTGCAGCCAGGTCAGGAGAGTGGGGGAGAAATTGCTGCACCACGAGGTTGAGGATGTGAGTCATGCAAAGCATATGTGTGAGGTTGCTCTGGCATAGGGCCACAACCAGGTTTGCAACGCTATTGCACACAGCCTTCCCTGGCTCCAGGTTCAGTGGAGACAGCCATTGCTAAAACTCAGCCAGGATAGCTGTCCACAAATCTTGAACTGTGTGACTGCGATCTCAAAGGAATTATAATTTAAAACTGGCTGATTGCAGAGAGCCCTTGCTGCACTTTATGGAGATCGGAGGATTATCTCAGCACTGTTGGAACATGTGTTTCATTAAAGGAGAGGTTGAGGGCACAGGTGGAGGCCCTAGAGGAGATGGAGGAAGCAGAAGCAATGGAGGAAGTGTTAGATAAAAAGGTTTGTCCCACAAACCTTGGGGATTCAAAGACTTGTGGAGCAGCCCATTGCCAGCCTGCCCCCACAGCTCCCAGAGTCACCCAGTGTCCAGTCAGTGAGATATAATGCCCCTGCCCATGTTTGCTTGCCCAGGTGTCAGAGGTGAAATGCACCCTGGCAGACATAGATTTTTTCAAGGAATGAGCAATGTTGTTTGCGACATGCTGGTGTAGGACAAACACAGCTTTCTTAGAGAAGTAATGGTGACTGGGCAACTGGTAATGGGGGAAAGCGATGGCCATCAGCTTTCAGAAACCATCTGCATCCACCAGTCGGAAAGGCAGCATTCCGTGGCCAACAGATTGGAGATGGTAGAGTTCAAGCTCTTAGCTTTGGCATGCAGTAGTTGGGGGTCCTGCGGTGGTTTGTCAAGCCCCATGCGCAATGAATGTGACCTATGTGCCTAGCTCCGTTATGGAAGCCGAGTTAGAAGGCCAGCAGGTACACTGCCTAATCGACACCATGTTGAAGAGCACCAATATGCCTCTGGAGTTCTTTGAGAGACATTTTGAGCACATGATGGAGCTGGAAGATGGGATAGTCATCAGGCTGACAGCTGTCAATAACATTGATATGGACATACAAGGGATAGTCTGGATGGGCAGGACATTGGCAAAAAAGGAGTTGTGCTGATGGGCCATTTGTCCTGAAGAGGATTAGATGTATCACTAAGAATGAATGTGCTGAGAGACTTAAACCATCCTTCTCTACACCAAAGATGGGCCTAATTATTGAAGACAAGCCACCACTCACATGCCAACCCAGAAGGTTCTGCACAAATGGTGAGGAACTGTATTCTGAAAAATAGCACCATGTATAGGTCAGTCCATTGAACACGTAAAGGTGTCAATGAAGACCTCAGTGAAGATCCTGCCACAATAGGAACAGATATTGATGCTGCTGGTGGGAACTGGTTGATAACTGAGCCAGCTGGAGGTCCTGATCGAGCCTGCCACCCAGGGAAAAATGCTGATTCAACCACTGGCAGCCGGGGCCCTCACCAGTTTTAAGAATGGGTGTGTGCCCGTATGGTGCAGCAATGACTTAGATAGTGAATTAATCATTATTGGAAAAACCCTGGAGAAAAACCCCAACAGAAGAATGGAATAGCCAAATGACCATGGCCCAGATGGGGGTGAGCTGCTGGATCCTGACTCCATGACAGCAAAAGCTTCTGGAAGATACTCTGTGGGAATTCCAAGAGGCATTCTCGAGACATGATAAGGATTTTAGGTGTGCTTTCACCACTGAGCAAAAAATCCCTACTGGTGATGCCACAACAATTTGGGTATGGTAGCAGCAAATTGCACCCAAGATATACCAGGAGGTAAAAGACATGGTGGTCAACATGTTGGAGAATCAGATGATTCAGGAGAGTTAAAGTCCTTGGGCTGCTCCTGTAGTCTTGGTGTGTAAAAACGCAGGTCCCTCTGATTCTGTGCAGACTACCTGAAACTGAATCCTCAGAGCTTTCAGGATGCCTACTCACTTCCACGGATCGAAGAGTCATTGTTGGTGCTGGCAGGTACTGCTGGCTGAGGAGAACAATGTGATAACAGTTCTCATCTTACCCATGGAACTCTACAAATTCAATCGCATTCTGTTCGGCCCGTCCAGTGCCCTGGGAGCATTCCAGCTGATGATGGTGCATTGTCTGGGTGATCTCAACTTTGAGTCTGTATTGTTATACCTAAAAGTTGTGGTGGTGTTTGGGACATCCTTCGATAATCAAACTCAGAAACTGCAGCAGGACCAAGGGCAGCTGTGAGACTATGGCCTCAAGATCAAGTCCAGAAAATGTCAGCTGTTCCAACACTGGATAGAGTACTTAGGACAAGTAGTCAACAAGGATATGATATAACCTTCCACTAGCAAGGTGGAGGCCATCCAGGAGTGGCCCCAGCCGAATACCCTACAGGAAGTACAGGCCTTACTAGATCTCGCTGGATATTATCAAAGGTTTATGCTGAAGTTCACTCATTTAACCGGCCCAATAAACGAGTTGCTGAGGGGCATTGCTGGGGGTCCAAGACTTGGCCCATTGAGTGAAGACCACAGCAGCAGGAAGCCTTTGAGGTAGTAAAGAAGGCCCTGACCAGTGCCCCGGTTCTGGCTTATTCGTGGTTCGATGCCCCAATTTGTTGTTCACGACCTGTCTACATGGTCTGGGGGCAGTGCTGTCTCAAATTCAAGATAGATATGAGAGAGTTATTGCTTTCGGCAGCCCGTTGCTACGGTAATTGGAGTGCAACCCCAACAACTATAGCTCCTTTAAATTGGAACTTTCACGCTGGTATGGATCATGACCGAATAGTTTGCAGAGTACCTGACGGGTTTCAAAGTTACCGTAATGACGAAAAATAACCCATTAGCACTCCTGGAGATTGCCATGCTAGGGGTGCTTGACTAGAGGTGAATGGCTTGCCTTTCCAAGTATCAATACTGCATGCGGTTCTGGTCAGAAAGGGAGAATGGGAATGTCGACGCACTCTCTTGAATTCCCATAGGATTGCCGACTCAGAGTTTTGCTGAGGAGCTAGAGGACACTGTCACCCCAAATCTCAGCCGATTACCCTTATTCTGAAACTTGACACATTCAAGTAGAGTGGCTTCATGGATGCCAATTGTGTTGGGGGAAAGCATTGCTTGATTGGGGAAAAGTTCAGGATGTTATATTAGTGTATTGCTCCAACTTGGGTAACCTGGTACCCAAGGTGTGCCTCATTTACCACTCTTGTGGGCTGAGTAAGAGCTCTGAGCAGCAGGCTTCTGTCCTGGACATTTGGATATCAGCAGCCCTAGAGATCCTGACCATTGATTACGTACAGATTGGGTACTCTGTCTCAGGGCACTCGTACTGTCTTGTCATGACTGACCATGTCACAAAATAAGGGATGGCCATACCCACCAGGGACCAGATGGTTTAGTACACCACTGAGGTGGTCTGCAAACACTTTATACAGGTCTTTGGGTGTTTGCAGAAAAATAATTCAGAACAAGGGGCATATTTTCAGGGCTCCCTGATGACCGAGCTGTACCAGCTTTATGGCATTGAGCATTCTCGCACAACAGCAATAGCACAAAAAGAGGACTTGAAAATCCTCCAAAAATACAGCAAAGAAGGCAGAGATGCTTACTTGCCAAGGCCTCCAAACAAATGCACTATCAGGATGCAGTGGACCCATATAGTTAACCTGACGGCAACACAGGTGCAAGAATACCGATGAGACAACCTCTCACATTCTACCAATCCATTGAGGGGGCGGCTGCTTGGTATATAAATGTACAATGAAGACTTGTATGTGGCGCTGCACACACTATGGCATTGCACAGCATCCAGGTTAACAGTCTATTAATTATGCCCTTCTATGGGCAGCACGGTGGCTCAGTGGTTAGCGCTGCAGCCTTGCAGCGCTGGAGTCCTGGGTTCGAATCCCACCAAGGACAACATCTGCAAGGAGTTTGTATGTTCTCCCCGTGTTTGCGTGGGTTTCCTCCGGGCACTCCGGTTTCCTCCCACACTCCAAAGACATACTGATAGGGAATATAGATTGTGAGCCCCACCGGGGACAGTGATGAAAATGTGTGCAAAACTGTAAAGCGCTGCGGAATATGTTAGCGCTATATAAAAATAAAGATTATTATTATTATTCTATTAGATCAGGCGGGCTGACCAGCGCTATCAAGATGCATCCCATGTGAACAGACACCACAGCTTACAAGACCAAATGGGCCTAACTGTACCCCGAATAAAGAAGTGCAAAAAACACATTAAAAAATGTGAGGTATTAGTTAATATTTTGGCCAAAATATGTAAGCTCATAATCCTCGTAACGGATGTTGCCGCCATCTTAGCTATATGGGTCCACTGCATTCATTTGTTTGGAGGCCTTGGCAGGTAAGCATCTCTGCGCTTTTGCTGTATTTTATTCTCGCAAAACCTCGTACCACCCCTAAAGGAACAAGGTGTGCGAGCTGTTCAACCGCACCTTGCTTCAGATGTTGCAGACTCTGGAGGATAGTCAAAAGGTCCAGTGAACTGAATATCTACCCGAGCTGATGTGCGTCTATAACAAGGAACACAGCACCACTGGTTACTCACCGCATATGCTCATATGCTCATGTTCAGGAGGGCAAGCCAGGGATTGAGGACCTCCATATGTTCGATACAATGAGAGCAACACCTAAAGATGAGGGTGGTACACAAGGTTGTGATGGAATGGCTGAGGTGTGTGGTGCATTCCAATCTGAGACCAGTAAAGAAGGGCGAGTATGCTCCAGGCAATCGACTGATGGTCAAGGCCTAGAGGCCATCTGGGAAATTAGACGGGTGTGGGAGGTGACCCCATATACATGAAAAGGAGGGTGGACCATGCCATTCTGATTTGTGAGGTGGATCCAGTAGGTGGAACAGTCACTGTAAGATGTTAAGACACTGCACTTTTGAAGAGCACCTTGCCACAGAGGAGGTGCCTTTGAGTCAAGTAAAACCCCGTTGGATGAGGAATGGCAGGTTGTCTCTATCCAGACAACAACGGAGACTACAGGTAGGGCAGGCTTGCCTCCTGGGGAGGGAGTTGCACTGTCAGCAGCCCCTACCCTAACAAATGTGCTTGAAGTTCCTTGTCCCATGACTGTGCAGGATGGCCAGTCCCAATGCTGGTATACCTCTACAGCGATATGCACAAGGCAAATTTGTATAAGAAGAGATGTCGAAGATGCCAATCTCTAGTGGGGTGAGATGTGAAGTGATGGAGAATATGCCGCTGACCGTCACCTACAGTTTACCGTTTTCATGTAATTTGCAGCTGCTGTTATATTTTATTAGTATTGTACATGGACATTGAAAATATTGTTGCCTGAAGTACTAATCACCAGCCACAGGAGCTCTGTTACTGCCTCATGACTCTTGCTTAAACTGGTTTTTGAAGGATTTTTACTCAAAGGCAGTTTAGCCAGTTCTGTGAAGAGAAATAGAAACAGCTATTCTTTTGGCAGAGACTTGTGTTATGTTAAATGGACTCTGTTCTTCTGGTTTGAACTGAAATTTGTACAGAACCAGACAGAGCCCCAGGCGAGGAGACAGTACAAGCAATTGGGAGGAAGTGCCTGACAGGAAGGGGTTGGTTCAGTGGCCATCTTGGGAGAGCAAGGTGAGAGCTGGAAGGACGAGGATGTGTGACATCTTTGTTGAGTACTATCCGCAGAGCCAGGGTGTTCCAGGGGGACAAAGACCACACCGGGTAGAAGAGGATACCATCCTTTTGCAGTTTCACTGGCATGGGAGAAGTATGGAGTGACGACATCCACAAGAAGTAGTGAAACCAAAAGTAGCAGAAGTAGCGGAGCCTGGGATCCCCAGGATCTGACATCTGTGATGCACCCTGAGGGCCCTGCAGAGTCTGATGTGGTACCATGCACCAGTTAGACCGGTTAGAAACTCAGCATCACTTGGTCAAACAGCTGAACAAGTTTAGTGTTTACCACTTTCCTTATCCACAGCTTTGTATCCTGGGGAGCCTACTCCAGTCCACTGATAACACACCTAGCTAAACATTTTCTCTGATGGGACCACGTAACATCAGTCTGGCACTGTCACTGTAAGAGCATTACACCAAGCAAATAAAAAGTAATCTATTGCAAGGTCATGGATCAAGTATTTTAGTCTTCCAGGAAATTCTATTTTTACTTAATTTTAAAAATTTTACATGGAAAAATGTCTGACATTGTTGAACTTTGAAAATGATGAAAACTGTGCCTTGTAAGTTGGGAAGAAAAGACTACAGGCAGCATGATCAACCCTTATTACATAATTGCCTTTATAATTTATTGATCTAGATTGGGACCATAGCAAGAGACGAGACTAGTCCTTCTCAGCACACAGTCAGCTCTTCACTGTGCCACTCTAGATGATTGACAGGTCTCGAGACCCTTCAATCATCTGCAGTGATATTAGGAGGTGCCTGCGGGGGTTGCACCATAACTAATCTCATCTCCTGCTAGGGTCGCAAGACAGAGCTTTAAATTTTAAAGGCAATCTTGCAGCCAGGCTATGAATCATGCTGCCCATGGTTTTGGCAGCAATCAGGTGACAAGTTCCCCATTAAAACAACAAACTGCAGTAATACAATATTTCTTTGTTTTTTTCTGCATGCCAACAATCTCAGCATTATAAGCAGCTGCCAGTTAGTGCTGGTAGCATTTTTACAGCTGCTGCTCTCTTTATACAGCGCCAGCACCACCGATTTGCCTGCAAGCCAAATGCATTATTTCACATGACAGGCTCCCTTTAAATTCATCTTGCTCAGACAAGATGGACTACTATCATCCTGCAGTGTGAAGTGAGAAAGTCCATTATATTCTGTGGAAAGCAAAAAAGGGAACAAGAGTGAGGAGCAAGGAGAGGAAACAGGCAGAAGGATAAATAAGAAGGATTGAGGTAAGATTTCTAAAGAATCTTTGATCTCTCCCTAGAGGTGATTCTAATGTAAGGTCTCTTTTCAGCGAACATATTCACCTTTCCTGTTACACCATGCCTCCCTGTTAAGCAAGACTTCACTTATGTCAAAAATTGGCTTATAAAATCACTGTGTTATAGTGCGTTATAAATTAAAAAAAATTAGATCCTAGAAAAGGTAACAGAAAACAGTGTTCAAGGTATGTGTACAGGCTCAGCAGTGAAACAGAAGTGTATGAAATGTACATATGCGGCAGTTTCATATCATGCACCCAAGTTCAAAATGATGCTCTAGCAATGATAACTTGCTGTGTATTTCAGAAAGGTTGTTTTTTTTAGTGAAAATGTATGTTGTGATCTTTATTTTTAAAAGCTCATTAGCACATTTAACATATTGATACATGCTACCTTTGCTAAAACAAATTATTTTGCAAAAAGTGAGGATCCATATCATGTTTTTCACATTGTGTCATACCTGTGGTGCTGGAACTACTGCCAGATTTAGCTACATATGCCAAGAAAGAATTTCATGCACTCCCATAAGTGGCCACCAGGTGGCCATTATCTATACACCTGCAGCATTTACATCCTGTCATCTAATGATCCTAATGTTTCTTCATGCAGATTAATCTAGGAAATCATATGTGCTCATTTTCTCCATTCAGAAGACACTTGCACATAATGCAACACTGATCTTGCTATTTCAATCAATGCCACATTTTGTGCTAATGTCTTTCAAATGAAACACGAGGAAGAACTTTCATTTCCTGTAATAATTAGCATATTCTTCAATTCAGGCTGGAACTCGGCAGGAGGTTTCATGGCTTTCATAAATACTGTCTGTATTTGTGCAACCATTCTGTATTAAATGAAGCTATTATTATGTGGGACGTGTTATAACAACTCTGCTGTAATGATAGTAAAACAATATGCTAAAAAATGTTAAATGTATACAGAAATTATGAAAGAATACATAAATATACATATGATATTCTACTAGAATGACAACCAATGGACAATCAAGCAAACAATACATATCTTAATGTTAAATTCTCACTTCTTGGCTGCTATGGTGCATCGTTTTATGATAATCTCCATGCAGGATAATGTCATTTTGCCAGAATTGGACAGTTTTAAGTAAAGATCCTGACCATATTTAAAGCAATTTATGTTAGCATAAATACATCAAAGCTTTCAGCTGGCGTGGAAATAGATGGAGGTTACAATACTTAATTCTGTTTTGAAAAATCGCAATAGCTGGAAATCATTGCAGCATGTCTTCTATCTTATCATCTTGTAGAATAGCTGAAATAAATAGACTACCTACTCACTTTCCTTCACAATTAACCTGCTGACACACGCTACACCGATGTCTTTGTGTATTAGCGCTCCATCTAGAGATAAACTGGAAGCAATGCAAGGCTGCTCACTGTAAA
The DNA here is from genome assembly GCF_039654945.1 of Dendrobates tinctorius. Lineage (NCBI taxonomy): Eukaryota > Metazoa > Chordata > Amphibia > Anura > Dendrobatidae > Dendrobates > Dendrobates tinctorius. The sequence continues at coordinate 59,033,789 of NW_027361684.1, forward strand.
AAAAAACATTAAAAAAAACATGCAATGGGCAATGAAGCCAAAAAGGAATGCTGGATGCTAAAAATGTTCAGGTCATAAGAAACTATGCTTCTGTTTTCATTTATTTATTAAGACAGAACCCAACCATAACATTTCTTCTGCTTAATTTTTTCAATCTTACAGACATGGGCCCCGATTCATCATTTACCTTTGTTCTTTTTTTTAAGTCACTTTTTCTTGTCGTGTAATGAATCCAAATTTATTAAAATGTAGCACGCGATTTATGAATTTGGTAAAAAGTAAAAAATGAGCTTTCTTCCAGTCTTGAACTATTTTTTGAAATTTCAATACCACATGTTGCATGTTTGAGCCAAAGGTTGGAAAAATTGAGCCAAACGGAAAAATTCACCAGAGGGGGACTGGACTAAAGTTGCGCCAATTTTTTATTTTTTTTTGTAATTCTTTATTTAATTTCAAAGTAGTCAAGAAAAAACGTTTCTGCAAATCTCGAAAATTAGCTGAAGTAAAAACTTGTCATAGGACACCACTGGTATCGGGTGATGACTTTGCAATTTTCTCAATTGTGGTACCTGCTGCTTTTCCCTTGCAGAGTGTAAATCATACAGATAAAACATAAACAACAATTTAACATCAACAACATATTTCAGGTATCAGCTAAAAATTAACCATTAGACCAGTGCCATGTGTCCGCAAGGAACTGCCTGTACAGCTGTAAAGTTGAGACAATATGACTTCTTAGAGTGGGAGTTAACCTGAAAGGAGAAGGTATAAGACAGAACGGAGAGTAAAAATGCCCAATGACTAGAGTCTTACAATCAAGGTAGTGAGTTCAACCAGTGCGACTCGGCGGTCATGAAATAATGATTATGACTGCCAAGGAAACTGGGTGGAAAAAACCACTAGAGACAGGACAAAATATATATATATTAGCATGCTAAGAAGGAACGTAGGAGTAGGTGGTCCAGGGGAGCCAGGTTTGTAAGAATTTTTTATGAGTGTGAGTTTCCCAACTAGTCAGTTCCTCTAACCGGTGTATGTCCTGAACTTTGATGATCCAGTCATTCAAGGTAGGGGGAGACTGTTTAGAGACAAGCCTGGAATCTATAAGGGAAGAAACAAAATAAAAAATTACATATCCATTAGAGATGAGCGACTTCGCCTTTTTTCGGGTCGAGTCGGGTTTCATGAAACCCGACTTTCGCAAAAGTCGGGTCGAACGCAATCGGCCGATTATCGTGAAAAGTCGAAGGCCGACTGAAACACGAAACCCAATGCAAGTCAATGGGGAAGAAAAGTCGGCAGTGAGTGGAGGACAGGAAACACACCTACAGTGCCCATTCTAATGTCAAAAACATAAATTCTTATTACTTAAGCTTGTCAACCTTAATTTACTTTATAATAATAGTTAGGCATTGAAAACTGGGGGTTATTTGGCTAAAGTTGTATGGGGGGGTAGGGCTGGCTCCCGATTTTTTCGTGGGCCCAGGGCCAAAGAGTGTCACTGGGCTCCTTTAACACATGCCACAATTCATGATCCTCTGATATGGCAGAGAAATAGCGGTATAGTACAATGAAAAATACTTCACTTCTTACATCACATGACTGATATCCATTTTAAATTCTCCAATAGCTCCAAAAACGGACAGTATATTACTCCATGCAGTATTATGGCCACCGCATAGTGCGCCATACAGAGTAATGAGGCCCATATATTTCTCCATACAGAATCATTGGTCCCATATAATGTTCAATACAGTATATGATGAGTTCCACATAATGCTACAGTATATGTTGGTCCCCATGGATGAAGCTCCACTGTCTTGTGGGCCCAAATAATGCTCCATATATAATGGGCCCCATTTCTAATGCTCCAGTGTATAATGGGCCCTGTAAATGCTGCTCCAGTGTCTGATGTCCACCTTTGGAATGCTCCAGTGTATGGTGGGCCACATATATCATTCTCCAGAGTATAGTGCTCCCCAAAAACTGCTCCCAACCTTTAAAAAATTTAAATAAGTCTCCTCACTAGGGAATCCCTGTACTCTGGACTCCTCGTCGTCCCCATCTTCCCTCTCTCTGCACTTGGACTGTTTAGGCAGAGGGCATACAGACGTGATGTCATCGCGCTCTCTGACCAGAATGTCACTGTCAGGAAACACGGAAGACATCACGGCGGTGGACCAGGGAGAGGTAAGTATTTCAACTTTGCAAGTGCTGTGATCCTGAGCAAGCAGGGGGGCCCACTCGTTGGTGACGGCACTGGCACAGGGCCCCTCATAGTACGGCGGTGTGTCTGACGGCGGGTGGGCCCTCCCACCGGCAGAGAGACTTTTGCGTACTGTGAGGGGCCCTGTGCCAGTGCCGTCGCCCATGAGTATGCCCCCCACCTGCTCAAGGAACGTGCACTTTCATCTGCACCTTCCTCTTTGTCACCGTGTAATATGATATAGTATGCGGGAAGGGGAACCTGAGTTTCATCAGGGTCAGATTCTGGCTGTGTAGAGTGCGAGGGGAATGTAGTGGTCTGAGTCAATGTACCAGCAGAATCATCTAGCAGTGGCTGGGCATCAGTGCACTTGTGACGCCCCCAGGAGCACGGTCGCCACAGTGGCATTACCTTCCTCCTAGGGAGTGTGATGTCATGCTTGGGAGCAATGAAGGATCTCTCTAGCAGTTAAACCAACACACAACACAGTTCCAACTCCAGGTCAGCAGGGAGAGCGCTGAACCTGACTGCTGAGGAGCTGCTCTCTGTGGTCGGGAGGAGGGAAATTAGGGCAGCCTGTGAAGGGAAGGGGAAGTGTGTGGACGTGAGAAGGGGAGCTGAAGGATGAGCAGAGTTAAGGCTCACTCCTAGCTGGAGCGCATGGTCCGGATTCCGGTCTCCGATTTTGTAGGGACACTGACGGTCCTGCAGCAGAAACTGGAGGAAGTAGCAGCTGTAAATGCTCTGTTCCCAACTAAGGCTCAGAGGCCCCAGCACTGACGTGTGTGAGCCAGAAGGAAAAGGCTACGGCTGACTGCCATACGACAAAGTTCCAAAAGAGAGTCAACAGGGGGAACTTCAGTGAACTCAATTCTGCGAGTACCTCAGATAAGTGCTAGAATGGAGACCACACTACCTATCTGCAGAGAGAGAATTCCAAATTTTCTTCCAGGCTGACCAACTCCTTCTCCATCTGTACTCTGGGTCCTGGACGGCACTTACCAAGTACAGGTAAAGGAACTGCACAACTGTGTCTGTCATCTTTCTCTGGCGCCTGGTGACAGAACTGGAGGCTGTGTCAGCAATGTAAGCCAAAACTTGTTCCTGAAGCTCCGGCTTTAAAAGCGGTTTACCTACTCCCAGAAAAGGAAGCCTTCGAGGTATTGTGGAGTCAGACGATGACGCAGGCTCAACACCTCCTGCCTTAGCTGCTATTGTGCTTTTGCCACTACCAGCAGGTGCACCACCACCACCACCATCAGTACCAGCTGGCAACTCCCGCCCACTTCCACGGCCTCTTCCACCATACTTCCTCATTTTTGCGAAAAAGTACCCAAAATACCACCACCTATATGGTACTGTAAAGCAAGGTACAAGGTGTATATAGTATTGGGGAGAAGTTGAATCTCCCTAGAGATTTTAGGAGGCTGAACAATTATCTCAGGCCCACTATAGATTACACCTTAATTTAACAGGCTGAAATAGGCAGGTATATGACAAGGTACAAGGTGTATATAGTTTTGGGGAGAATTTGAATCTCCCTAGAGATTTTAGGAGGCTGAACTATTATCTCAGGTCCACTATATATTACACCTCAGTTTAACAGGCTGAAATAGGCAGGTGTATGACAAGGTACAAGGTGTATATAGTTTTGGGGAGAATTTGAATCTCCCTAGAGATTTTAGGAGGCTGAACAATTATCTCAGGCCCACTATAGATTACACCTCAATTTAACAGGCTGAAATAGGCAGGTGTATGACAAGGTACAAGGTGAATATAGTATTGGGGAGAATTTGAATCTCCCTAGAGATTTTAGGAGGCTGACAATGATGCTCTCAGTCCAAGTATGGCAGCAGGCAGCCTAATAAGCAGGACTGCTGCACACAAAAGTGTGGAAAAATGAACGCTTGGTAACTGTGCAGAAAAGAGGAAGAAAAGTATTTTTGCTTTTAAAAAAGCAGTTTGCACAGCAGTGTGCAAACAGCAATGCAGCTATCAGGGAGCCTTATAAGACAGCCTAATAACCAACAGAGCTGATGCACAAAAATATAGCCTCCCCTGTAACTGCACACAAACTGTTGTGTTGTACAGTGAAAATCGCTACCAGCAGAAGCAGTTTTTTATTCTTCTTCCCTGCCTAACGCTCTCCCTTTTTCAGAAACAGCAGCAGCAACCTGTCCCTAATGCTAAGATCGGCAGAAGTAAGCTGGCGGTCAGCATGCACGCTCTTTTATAGCCCCTGTGACGCCATACAAAGCAAGCCAATCACTTGCATGCCCTTCTCAAAGATGGCGGTGACTGCTGCCCATGTCATCGCGTTGCCCACAGTGTGCGTCCTCCATCATTGGCTGAAAAAGGGCGCTGGAAGCATCATTTGAAACGCGACTTTAGCGCTCTGGCCGCCGACCTCACGCTATGGTCGGGTTTCGTTTCATGAAACCCGACTTCAGCGAAAGTCGGCGACTTATGAATTAGACCGACCCGTTTCGCTCAACTCTAATATCCATGCCTCAACAAAACAGTTTAGGCCTTCCAAAAAGTGCTGGCCAGTAAAAAATAAGATAAAAAAACAATGCCTTTGCTCCTAGTCAAAGCAGCAATGGCTAAATGTGAGAGTAAAAATAAAATTAAAAAAAGGATAATGAGTGTATTTAACTAACACACAAGTAAAATACATCATCAACATAGAGGATGAATACATATCGTAAAGTTAGTAAAAGCAGCTCCTCTGCAGAAATATACTTGCGCATCTTGGTGTCCTTGAAGGTGATCCCAGGGCACACAATCTCCATCAGAATGTCAAATGTGGGCACTCTCATCCGACAATACTGGAAGAGCTTGTCAGGATGGCTGCATAGAGAAGCATGCAGATGGTGGAAATACCCTTTAGTCTTCCGTTGCCTCATAAGCAGATGTACCCACATTCTTCTATGCCTCCTCAGATCTACAATCACTGGATATGGCTCCCAAAAACGTCTGGACTAAACCCAGTGGAAAAGCACATGCTCTGTAGTGTTGAAAGTAAGCCCATCTGACATGTTTGACACAAAGCAGCAATACCACAGCACAAGCACAGACTTTAATGCAAAGATTGGAGGCTGTCACCTGTTGTTGAGGCAGTAAATAGAGTTGATTATTATGATTTTAATTAATTTCAAGCCATGGATCCGTTAAATGTCCATTTTGCAAGTGTGCGAGAAAATAACGGCATACGCATTCCATACGGATGCCATTTGGATGTCACATGGATACTTAGATGCGAGGAAATTGCATCCTTACATTGCAAATGGATTACACACAGATCACCATACAGAGAACATTGGTGCGATTCACAGCCGTCAAAATTGGACCTATTTTTTATACGTTAAGTGTGACTCCGGCCTAAGGGCTTTTCTCAATATGTGCCTTCAGCAGCACATAGCCCTCTAGTCTCTACACTTCCTTGTTGCTGGGGGAGTGGGCACATCTTAAGTGAGTTTTCTGGTTCATAGCATAATCTTCTGCTGAGCTTATCTTGCTATTGTGACACACTCTGTTAAGTCATTTCTTGTTCTGAAGTCTACACTGTTTACACTACATTTGCATTTAGGCCAGGGTCAGGCATGCAAGAAACACGGCCGAGTCTTGCATGTTAATACTCGGCACTGACACCGACACTTGGGAGTGGAGCGTGCAGCTCCATGTATTGCTATCCGGCCGCATGCTTCAATCCGAGTGCCGGCGGCAGTGCCGGGTATTAACATGCGAGACTCGTCCATGTTTCTTGCATGTGTGATCCCGGCCATAGAGATAACAGGGCCTTTAAATATGCTCATGGCTTGGAAAAGTGAGAACAATGATTAGGACAGCTGCTCCTAAACTTGCAACAGATGAGTGCTTGTGATTTTTGCAGGAACAATAACATCAGCTGACATTCAGAGGCTGACAGAAAGGGTGAAATGAGCGCATAACTGCTGTATTGAAATAGGCTGGCTGGAGGAAGGTTACTGAGATGTTAACTCCTTCGTTTAGAATGTTGCTACTCGCCAAACTTGGCCAGACTCTTGTTGATGGCTCCTTGGCAACAAACTGTAAACTTTGTAAGACAAAAGTTTTCATAGTAGAACTGCAGCAAATAGAAAAAGCAAATCAAGATCAAATTTGCTTATCAGCTGGATAAATATACTAGTTACATAACATAACTAGAACCTTTTAGAATTAATTTGTACAGCTATAGGTGTCAAGTTACACTTTTCTTCATTGGGATATATTTGTCATTTTAAGTAAACACCAGGTTGTATTTGAAGAAATCGGTCCTCATAAACTTGAAAAACAAATAGAAAATAGACCCCTAAAAATTTACTTTTATTTAATACCTTAAAGGTATATAACACTCATAATACTAAAAGACATAGCAGACAGAGATACTTTAGGGTGTATAGGCAATATGGTCAAGGATAGTCTCATATTACCAGGCAGCAATACAGATGGACCTGTCAAGTCCCTAGTCATCACTTTTTCTTCTCCTGGCAACGGAGATTGGCACCCTAAATTTTGCGAAGTGTAATCCCCGCTCAACCTCAGTGTCCCTGGTAACCCTAATTATACCATATTCAAAGTCAAAAACAACACAGTGATTTTCATCTTTGTCATTTTAAGAAGACTATTTCTGTATCTCATTTCCAGCTAAGCCCTATAAATGTAATTGGTAATAACATTAATTTTTACATCTAACATTACTTTTACTCAATTACATCTAAAGTAGTCAGGAATATCACATTATGGCTGCATTAAAGGGGTTTTCCAGTTTTGGAAACATCCTGTTCCCTGGCTGCACTTTATGTTAAAAAAAGAAATTGTGCTTTACTCACAGTTGCCAGGTATAGTGCTGAGCCACTACCACTGCTCCCAGTGTTTGTTATTGTCTGTACCACTGACATCACATCTACGGTATTACAGCCAATAGTGGAGCGCAGTGGCCCTGAACAACTCCTGCAAAGCCTCTGAGCTCCATTACTGGCTGCATCGTTATTGACATGAAGTCAGTGCTGCAGACAATACGGACTCATTCAGAGGTCCAATTTTCATGTATGAGAGCTATCCTTGTTTTTTATTGATTGCACTCATACCTTTGAAAGTCTATTGGGCCATTCGCATGTCCGTGTCTTTTCAGAAAATCAAGGAAAATTGCATAGACATGTCAGATTTTTTCAGAGTCAGATCAAAATCAGCAATGCAAGTCTATAGGTCTGTGAAAAAATCAAACAACACGTGGATCATTCGCGTGCAGTCCAATTTTCACGGACCGACAGAAAGAAGAATATGTAGAATTTTTTTCCTCACGCCTGAGAACAACTTGTCGACACTAGGACCACACTCAAGCATTCATCTGATTCTGATCAGAATAATTAGTCTGTTGATCTTGTATGTGGAAAATATTAATCTCTGAATGCAGCCTAACACACTGGGAGCAGAGACGAAGACTGATTGTTCGACTCAGGTAGGGTGGGAAAAGAAAAGCTTGTTAAAAAAAAAACTGCAGCAGGGGTACAAAGGTTTTAAAAACCAGAATACATATTTAAAGTCTCATGCGCATGGTCATATTTTAACTCCATTATCTTACTATATCACAAACTCTTTTGCTCATAGAATAAAAAAATCTTCTATGTATAGCATTGCACAGAACACCAAATGGCTCCATATGCAGAACCAATGGTTTGCTTGCTGCTGTATAGCTTATTTATCATTGCTCCTCCAAGTTCATAAAGCAAGTATAAGATGACCGTTTAAATCGGATGAGGATTGCAGCATAATGCTCCGACTGGCCACCGGCTCTCCTGTGACCCGAGCATGACATCATGTATTTCTAGGCAGCTGTCAGGCTCGGGTAGGGAGAGCTGATGACCAGTCTAAGCACTGAGTAGCAATCTTTGTCCGAGTTATACAACCATCTGACTCTTAGCTAAGTCTTAAAATTACTTGTGTGGGTTAACAGAAAGCTTATTTCCAAACAAATAGCAAATTAGAAGATATAGGAATAATCAAAATATGAGAATTATGTTGCTTTTACTTCCAGAGCTATTGATATTTGTTTGTTGGAGTCATTTTTGAAAAAGTGCTAAGTGGCAACTTAAACTGGTTTTCCCATGAACAAAGTACATTTTAATAAATATATCTTGGAATAAACATAACTTCCACAATGGATGTGTTAAAAAAATGTTTTTGTGCTGAGAAAATCTCAAAAATGTGCCCCTGCTATGTACTGTGTGATCGCTGTGTCTGACCGTGCAGGAACCTAGTTGGCACAAATCACAGCTCATGGGCAGGAAAGAACGTAAAAGAGTATACAGACAGGACATCGGGGAATCACAGCTGCTGCTTTCTGTGTAAATTAAAACCCATGTTTTTACCATTTTTATCATATATGGTACTGGGATTTTTATTTTGCCATTTCCCTTGCTATATATGGTAATATGTATGGTGTCATTCAAAGCTACATCTTATCCTGCATAAAACAAGACCCGTACGTCTATGTTGAGAGAAAATTGAAAAAGTTATGGCTTTTTGAAAATGGGGAGGAAAAAAGAAACTGCAAAATTGAAAATTGTCTGTGCCCTTAACCACTACTGGACTACCCATAGAATTTAAGCGTCCTGGTGATCTTCTAAAACATCACTGCATAGTAACACAGCTACATGTGATTGTGTAACTGCGGAGCGGGGATCTGGCTGTTAGGAAATGGATGAGATATAATGCTGCGTTTTTTCCTTAATTTCGCTTTGAAAAATCAGCAGAGTATCAGTCTCATGTAGAAATTCCTTAAAATATGCTTTCCAAATGAAAGCCATTTGCCTCAGATTAAATAATTACATTAGGTATCAAGACATTTATTTGGCTCATTCTAAATAAATCATTACCATTTAGTAAATAATAAATTACATGCTAATCTTTTGATTGCATTTTGAATTTATTATCAAATTACACGCCATTATAATTTCTTGTAAAGTAACTTTCAAACTTTAGAACAGAACACTGCTTCACCTATCATAAATTATATGTAACGATTGGAAACAAATTAAACTTCATTATTCAAATTACTGAAATGGAAAGCACTAATGATACTGATACATCTTGCTAGAATGATGCCTTGCCACTTTTAGACTTTGCTGTATTGATAAACGGTATTTGCAGTCTCATTATGGTTTGAATATAATTTGCTCTAAATTATGCTACTTATTTTTGGACATCTTGACCCCATGTAAAACTAAAAATACTTGAATTCACTTTGTGATTAGAAAAAGCACGTATGCTGAAGTTTTATCAAGCCAATTAACATCATTTAGGAAGTGCATAGCAAAATGAATACTAATTACAAGCACAAAAAGTGTACAGGCAAATTAGTGGTACGGCATTCCAAGACATGTGCATTGAACTTACAAGTATGCATTTATCATTCCTCCAAGGAATTTAATATGCTAATGACTTTCTACTAGAAAATCCAAAGAAATTATCATGTAAACATAAGCTTTTGTAAAGCTTAATTTACATTTGTTTTTTTTTTCTTCCACTTCAGCAAGTTTGAAATGCTGTTTAGAGTAAAACAAAAAATGGCATATGAAATGAATATATTTATTGAGCTAAACACTGCAAAAATTACTGCATATGGGAAGTTTCATGGAAATACTCATGCAGTATTTTTCTCTTGAGCCTTGGAGTTTCAATTTAGGCCCTTAAATGCATCACTTTTTATTTTTAGATTAAACAAAGAAAGAAAATATTAAAAGGAATCTGTCACCCCTTTTGAGCTTTTTGAGTTGTTAATATGTGCATACAGGTTGCACACAGCTGAAATTAGTCATACAGTTAGGCCTATATATATTTGGACAGATACAACATCTTTCTAATTTTGGTTCTAGACATTACCACAATGAATTTTAAACAAAACAATTCAGATGCAGTTGAAGTTCAGACTTTCATTTGAGGGTATCCACATTAAAATTGGATGAAGGGTTTAGGAGTTTCAGCTCCTTAACATGTGCCACCCTGTTTTTAAAGGGACCAAAAGTAATGGGACAGATTAAATAATTGTAAATAAAATGTTCATTTCTAGTACTTGATTGAAAACCCTTTGTTGGCAATGACTGCCTGAAGTCTTGAACTCATGGACATCACCAGACGCTGTGTTTCCTCCTTTTTAATGCTCTTCCAGGCCTTCACTACGGTGGTTTTCAGTTGCTATTTGTTTGTGGGCCTTTCTGTCTGAAGTTTAGTCTTTAACAAGTGAAGTGCATGCCCAATTGGGTTGAGATGAGGTGACTGACTTGGCCTTTCAAGAATATTCCACTTCTTTGCTTTAATAAACTCCTGGGTTGCTTTGGCTTTATGTTTTGCATCATTGTCCATCTGTAGTATGAAACAATGACCAATCAGTTTGGCTGGATCTGAGCGCACATTATGGCTCTGAATACCTCAGAATTCATTCGGCTGCTTCTGTCCTGTGTCACATCATCAATAAACACTAGTGACCCAGTGCCACTGGCAGCCATGCATGCCCAAGCCATTACACTGCCTCCGCCGTGTTTTACAGATGATGTGGTATGCTTTCGATCATGAGCTGTACCACGCCTTTGCCATACTTTTCTCTCTCCATCATTCTGGTAGAGGTTGATCTTGGTTTCATCTGTCCAAAGAATGTTCTTCCAGAACTGTGCTGGCTTTTTTAGATGTTTTTTAGCAAAGTCCAGTCTAGCCTTTTTATTCTTGATGCTTATGAGTGGCTTGCACAGTGCAGTGAACCCGCTGTATTTACTTTAATGCAGTCTTCTCTTTATGGTAGATTTGGATATTGATGTGCCTACCTCCTGGAGAGTGTTGTTCACTTGGTTGGCTGTTGTGAAGGGGTTTCTCTTTACCATGGAGATTATTCTGCTATCATCCACCACTGTTGTCTTCCGTGGGCGCCCAGGTCTTTTTGCATTGATGAGTTCACCAGTGCTTTCTGTCTTTCTCAGGATGTATCAAACTGTAGATTTTGACACTCCTAATGTTGTAGCAATTTCTCGGATGGGTTTTTTCTGTTTTTGCAGCTTAAGGATGGCTTGTCTCACCTGCATGGAGAGCTCCTTTGACTGCATGTTTCCTTCACAGCAAAACCTTCCAAATGCAAGCACCACACCTCAAATCAACTCCAAGCCTTTTATCTGCTTAATTGAGAGTGACATAATGAAGTGATTGCCCACACCTGTCCATGAAATAGCCTTGGAGTCAATTGTCCAATTACTTTTGGTCCCTTTAAAAACAGGGTGGCAGATGTTAAGGAGCTGAAACGCCTAAACCCTTCATCCAATTTTAATGTGGATACCCTCAAATGAAAGCTGAAAGTCTGAACTGCAACTGAATTGTTTTGTTTAAAATTCATTGTGGTAATGTTTAGAACTAAAATTAGAAAAATGTTGTCTCTGTCCTAATATATATGGACCTAACTGTATCTGTATGTCTCCTGGATGATGTGTTTTTCAGTAAAAATTATCTTTTATAGCTTCGATCTTCCAGGCTATGGGGTGTACGCTGCACGGAAGAAAAAACTGCCTCTGGACTTCATTATACAAGATTTCTCCGCCCCTTCTCTTCCATGTCCCTTTGATGTCATGTGCACAGCCGGAAATCCTGGTCCTGCACATTCTGCCTGTCATCAATCTACACTGTTCCACCCTTCTGTGGGCACGGTTTTGATTTTTTATGTGAAGAGGCACCAGAGACTCATTGGAACTTCTGGTTCCAGTGATCTCCAGAGCACAGTAAGGGTGAATTCCCCACTGTGCAGAACAGTTCAGTGGAGAGATGGCAGACAGAATGAGCAGGCTCAGGTTTTCCAGCAAACCCCCAACAATGGTTACATGTGGCCTGCACAGGTGTAATATCCTCACAGCACAAGTCCACACACCCAGCCAGGACCTCCTCTTTCATGTAACCTGACAAGGTGCCACAGACGAATGCCTTGCCCACAGTAACCACCCCGTGCCACATTAAAGTTGTGCAAAGACATTTGAAGACAGAAGGTTGGTTTGTTTTTTCAAGTAATAAACCAAGGAGCCTTATATTAGTCTACACCTTACACTTATCCTAGTAGGCAGAATGCAGAACACCGTAAAAGTAGCCTATGTTTGGTTACCATACCAGTCAAGGTGAAGCTGTAAAAATAACAATTTATAGATACATGATTTCTACAAAAGAAATTGTTGCATACGTACGTAAGCTATATGATCTTATGCTTTAAATGGGTAAGGCTATTACTTTACATTTTTATGATATATTGAAAGTGGCCCATTGCAGTCTTTAAGGAAATTGTCAATTACAATTTATTATTGTACACAATGGTTCATGGTGGTCCTAAAATAAAAAAATAAACTGGACTACGGCTGTTTCCCTGCACCTCTAGGCAATGTCTCCCGACATTCTAATTTCTTCATTCATCAGCATGGTTGTGTCACATTATGAGGAGACTTCAGGCACGGTGTCCTCTCGTGGTCCTGACAATGGCGGCGACTCCTCAGGATCCTGATGCAGGTTTTGGGTCCAGAAGATGAAGCGATGAAGAGGGAAATGTCTTTTACCTCAGTGGTGAGTGTCCCAACACTATGGACACTTGCAGCACTGCCAAAACACAGTTTACAATGGGCAGCCTGGTTTGCTGTGTCGACTCGACACACATCTAAGTCAAGTTCGCAGACCTTGTCTCTCACGGTCAGTGCTGTTGGTGGGGGCAGATGTGGCAGAGTTGTCAGCTGTGCCAGCGGTCTCAGCAATTCTCAGTCGGTAGTCTCCTGTCAAAGCGCTCTGCCGTCCCAGGCTCTGCTCTATTCTGCCCAGTCGCCTCCTCTCAGCTGATTTCACCTCACAAGTCTCTCACGTGCTCGACGTTCCCGCCCAAACAGTTTGAATCCTCACTCGTGAACCTTCTCTCAGCTTGGCCACGACCCCTTCGCTCAAATACAGGGAGTGGTCTCGCGCTTTAAGCTTTTCCCTTTGCGACTTAGGTGACAGCCCCGATGGTTCTGGACTCATCATGGAGGACACATGCCTAACTAGTTCCTTCCCCATACATTATGTCTATTTGAGCCAGAAGAAATAGTCTCTTAGGTCTCTGTACTGTCTTGGACAGGAAGTGGCCACTGCAGTCAGTCATTGTAGTTGCAGCAATCAAATGATGCCTCCATCCAAGAGGGAAAGAGAAGCCCAGAGTTGACAGGGCAATGATAGCAGAGGAACTGCAAGGATCCAGAATGTGAGTTTGTTTAAAAAAAAAAAAAAAAAGTCGTAGGTCAATTTGTACAATAGCTATTGATTAAAATGGATAACCCCTATATGTATGGGGAATTAACTATTAAGTATAATGTAATGTTGATTACACAAGTGGAGTGTTTTTTATTTTGGATAGATATATGTATTCATGTGGCGAAAGTGTCAAGACATTGTTGTCATATTTGTTGTGGGAATTTTGTAATTGGATGTCAAAAATAATACTGCACATACTCAGTTGTTGACTATAATGCCACCCCCTGGAGTTCCCTTTCACAGCTTGGACAAAAGAACACATATCACTTTCAGCCATTATCTGTGACATTTATGACAAAGGAAAAGGTTACACTGATAGATTATTTCTGCACAGGATTATCTAAAGGCATCAAAACTATTTGACTTGACGATCAGACTGAGAAATGTTTTTTCCCCTGTGAAAGCGTTTTTCACGTAAATACTGTAGATATGCTGAAGTTACATGTATTTGCAGAAGCATAAAGCAAGACCTAAATTGGAGTGACAATTGCCGTTTAACTGGTCATAAACTTGAACAGAAAAAAAGGAAAAAGCAAAACAGAATAGAAGATTGAATGTAAGATGACATATAGGAAAATAGTTGGAAAGCCAAGAATAAAATTGCACAAAAACAGCTAAAAATGATACCTCAGATTGTTTAGATGGAAATAATTGTGAAACATATAGGTCAAAAGGTTTTCTATGTACTTTTTAATTGCATTACTTAAAGGGGCTGCTTGACTCTAACATTTTTTTTTAAAAGTGCAGAAAATGCTTTAAAATAACACGAAAATGTTACTAGCCTCATCAAGCCACCACCAATCCATTGCAGATAATAAATTAGTTTGCGGATCTTTGCATGTTGTAGCCAATCTGTGGTCTCAGTGTTCATTGGCAGCACTTAAATGCATCACTGACTTGTGAAGCCAGTAGTATAGCACATAACTGCCGAGGCACTTTATTACTGACATCCGGTAAACAAAGAACAGTGGAGTACCTCCTGAGCATGAGTGCAGGATCAACTGGGAAAAGAAGTGAGTACTGTTTTGTTTTAGTATAAAAAGCCCCCAAAAAACATTCTTACTTGAAGTGTTATTTCATGTAGACTAAAAAACATGAAGTCAAGCTACAAGAACTCTGAAGACCTTGATTCTTTCTTCATAGTAGATTCATAAGAAAAAAAAATCCAGTTCCTTAGAGCTGTTGAAATCTGACTCTACTTTTTTTGGTTCACAATGGCAGCGCTTCATATAAGACTTTCTCCTATTAGCTTTGCTATACATTATTTAGATATTGGTAAAAGACTTGACAAATTAAGAGTGATACCTTCCACACCCATAAACACGCTCCCCCTTAGCCCACTACATGCGGAAATAAGACACATGACTGCTTGCGACTTGGATTAAGTGGCCACAGCAGCCTTTTATTAAATTTGTGCATAACCAAACAGGGATGCCGACAACAAATTGCGACCCCACAACAAATAAATATGGTAAACATTTATTTACATTTACATACAGGCTAATAGATTTAGGCCAGATCAGCTCTGCTAGATCTGCCATTACTCCAGATGCTGCAATAGCTGCTTATGTCATGTCCTGGCCTGTGTGTCTCGCTGATCGGAACAAAGAAGGTAAATTGCTCCTCCACACCTTATAAAGGTACTATGACTCATCTCCAGTTTCCCCAACCCCTTTACCAAACACATCCCTGGGCCCTACCCCACTGGCCACATTACACTTCTGCATCCTTGATGACCTTTATGTTAACCCTCTCACTCCCACTCTCTATCTTGTCATGGTGCCAGTCCTCCCTATATTAGGGCTCCCTGGCTGTTCTTTCATTGTTAACTTCAAAGCTTGCAACCTTGTTCATCTCACCACAACTACATGCACAGCTTAAACGGGGATGCAGCGTTCATACTCTCATGAATTGGGTAATCCTATCAAACCATAATAATTTTGAGGTTTACCATCCTCTTTTGTTTTCTTTTGTTTTACTGCAAGTATATTTTTTATTATTTTAGAGAATTTCCTGCAAAATAAGGGGTGACACCTTACAACCATAATCGTTGTCCATGGTAATCTACTTGCCATGACTGGAGTTGCTATTCTAAAAACTTTGGACCATTAAAACATTCTTAATAATGACCTTAATTGGGTCTGTATATAAAGGTTGATGCACAGTCACAATATACTATAATATAAGATTACATGTAAAATATAGCTTATTAAAAGCTTTACCTAATAATGTCCCCCCATTGTGGGACACCTTCTATAATAATGCCCTCCATTCTGTGCCTCTTTCTATAACAATATGACCTTCATCCTTGTCCCTTTCTGTAATAAAGTCCTCCATCCTGGCCTCTTAATTTAATAATGTCCCCCATGCTACTGAAAAAGAAGCCACATACTCTATAAGAGCACACAGTTTGGGTCAATGTTATAAACATCCTGTTTGTTTAAAATTTTCAATCATTAGGATGCGGAAGGCAAATATTTTTTTCGTTTTGGTCATAATAATCATAATGATTTTTTTTGTTTTTATAGGAGGGGGTAGGTGGCACCATTTCAATTTTCACCTAATGACACCAGAAAAGTCAGATTTGGCCCTGGTGGGGGCTTTTTCTCTCTCCGTGTTCCTGCCTGCTTATGATTAGTCAGCATCATACGGCAGGTGTGTGTTTGGGAATAAGGACACACATCCAGTGAAAATGATCTGATATCACACACTTGGACTTAACAAATGTTAACTTTTGGAGTACTAAATAATTTAATTGCTAATTTAAAAAAAAGTAAAAAAAACACCCCAAATTGTTTAGCTCTGCAGCTACTATTGAATGTTCTGTCCAGTTCAATATGACAAATTTAGGAAAAGATTTTCTTTAACCCCTTTATGACCTTTGATGTATTCATACCTCCAGGTTGGCTGGTACTTACTGACCTTGGACGTATGGATACAGTACGTCAAAGCGATTGCTGCTGGGTATCAGCTGATTCTGACAGCTGACACTCAGAATCACTCCCGGCACTTTAATTTCCTAAATACTGAAATTGCAGAATTAAGCAGGCGTGAGGAGGGAGGGTCCTCCTCTGCACTCTGATAGGCACCTCCGTGACGTCATCAAGGGGCGGTTAATTAGATCATGCACAGTGCATGTTGTAACCAACTTGTGTTTGCAGGGCTGACAGTTCTAATGCATGCATTGCTGGTGCATTGCAAGCCACAGGAACTGGGATCAGACTGCAGTAAGTGAAAGTCCCATAGAGGGACTTAATAGAAAAGTAAAAAAAAGTTTTAAAAAACTGTCAACTTTTTTTTTAAATTACAAAATAGTAATAAAAAATAAAAAAATATATTGTGCAAGTATAAAAATATTTTAATGAAAAAAAGGTACACATTTGGTATGACCTGACCTATAAAAATGTTCCTCCAGTTAACACCCTCAGTAAATACCATAAAAAAGTTTGCTCATTCTACCTCCTAAAAATTGGAATAGAAAGCCAACAAAAAAAGTAATGTGCCTGAAAATGGTACCAATAAGAAACATCAACTTGTCCCACAAGAAACAAGACTCTGTTAGAAGAAATATGGAAAAATTATAGCTCTCAAAATATGGCGCTGCAAAAACTTGTTTTTGCAAAAAGAGCGTCTTTTAGTGTGTGACAGCAGCCAAACGTAAAAAAAACTATATAAATTGACTATCGCTGTAATTGCACCAACCCGAAGAATAAAGTCATCTAATCCCTTATACCACATAAGGAACAGCATAAAAAATAAATAAAACCAACTCTTCAAGCACTGTGGATTTGTTCATTCTACTTCCTAAAGATTGCAGTAAGGCTTGTCACATATTTATCTTGCTCTCTACACTGAGCGCTTACACCGGGATTTCTGTTTAAATCTCTGAAATATGTGATTGAAGCGGAACCCCAGGTGGAAGATTCCCTATAATGAGACTTATGGAGGCACTGTAAACACTGTCTGGCCTATGATCCAGCGGTGTCTGTCTTTTTAGGCATGCATAAAAGTGCCGTCGGCCACAATTTTGTGCACCTCTGAAAAGGAAACTGCTGAACAGAGGTCAGACTGAGTCCATAGTAACTCTTCTGTCTCATTATATTGAATGGGCATAACATACTGGTAACTATAATGTACTGGTCACTACAACGTCAGCTTGCGATTTTCACTCAGCAAAATCCACGGCTGCTTGTTTCTGGAAAACACCCATGAAGTCATAACTGTCACTACACCTGTAGATAAATTCCCAAAGGGGTGTAATTTCCAAAATGGGGTCACTTGAAGGGGGATTCTGCTCTTGTAGAACTTAGAGCCTCTGTATATGGAGTCCACAAATTATTCTAGGAAAATCTGCGTTCCAGGAGGCAAATAGTGCTACGTCCCTCCCGAGTTTTGCCGTTTAGCTAAGCAGCAATGTACAGCCATATATGGAATATTTCTACATTCAGCAGAAATTATGGGACAAATTTTGATGCCATTTTTACACATTTCAGAAATGGAAAATCTGGTGCTAAAGCAAAATTTCGGTGGTAAAGATTGATATAAAATTCTGTGACCCATCTGTGGTGTCAATATTTTCACTGCACCCCTAGGTGAATTAACTGAGAGCTGTAGTTTATAAAATGGTTTCTCTTATGCATGCTTTCTGCTTTTCTGGCACCTTAGGAACCCTGCCAATGTGACACGGCATCCTCAAACAAGTTCAGAAAAATCTGAACTGCAATATGGCGTCTCTTCCCTTCTGAGCTGTGCACTGTGCCTCAAATGTAGTTTTCGACCATATGGGGTATCGATGTGCTCAAAAAAATTCCACAACAAATTTTCAGGTCCATTTTCACCCGCTATCCTTGTGAAAATGAAAAATTTTCTACAGATTAACGTTGTAAAATTCTGTGAAGCACTTGTGGGTCAAGGTGCTAACTACAGATCCAGATAAATTCTCTGAGGGGTCTAGTTTCCAAAGCATGGTCACTTCTGGGGGGTTTACACTGTTTAGGCACATTAGGAGCTCTCCAAATGTGACATGACACCAGCAGACCACTCCATCAAGGCCTGCGTTCCAAAACGTCACTCCTTCTTTTGTGAATCCTGTTGTGCACCCAAACAGTAGTTTACCTCAACATATGGGTATAGTCATACTCAGGAAAAATTGCAAAACAAATTTTGGGTTCCATTTTTTCCTCTTACCCTCGACAAAATAAAAAAAATGGGGCTAAAATAATATTTTTGTGGGAGAAATGTGATTTTTTTTTTAATTTTCACGGCTCTGTGAAGCACTTGAGGGTTCAAGGTGCTTAGCACACATCTAGATTAGTTCCCTTATGGTTCTAGTTTCCAAAATGGTTTCAATTTTGGGAGGCTTGCACTGTTTAGGCACATGGAGGGCTCTCCAAACACGACATGGCATCAGCTAATTATTCCAGCAAATTTTACATTCAAAAAATTAAATGGCGCTCCTTCTCTTCCAACCCCTGCTGTCCGCCCAAACAGTAGTTTTCCTCCACATATTGGGTATTGACACACTCAGGAGAAATAGCACAAAAAATTGTATGGTGCAATTTCTACTGTTACCCTTATAAAAATGCAAAAGTTGGAGCTAAAAACATTTTTGAGGGAAAAATTTGATTTTTTTTATTTTCACTGGTCAACGTTATAAAGCTTCTTTGAAGCACTTGGGGGTTCAAGGTGCTCATCACCCAACTAGATAAGCTCCCTGAGGGGTCTAGTTTACAAAATGGTGTCACTTGTGGGGGGTTTCCACTGTTTAGGCTCATCAGGGGCTCTCCTAATGCAACATGGTGTGCGCTAATTATTCCAGCAAATTTTACATTCAAAAAGTCATGACTACTGAGCCCTTCCATGTGCCCAAAAAGTGGTTTTCCCCCACATATAGGGTATAGTCATACTCAGGAGAAATTGCACAACAAATTTTGTGGTCCATTTTTTCCTGTTACTAAAGTACATTTTTTTTTGTGAAAAAAAGTTACATGTTCATTTTTTCCTTCCACATTCCAAAAACTCCAGTGAAGCACCTGAAAGGTTGATAAACTTCTTGAATGTGGTTTTGAGCACCTTGAGGGGTGCAGTTTTTAGAATGTTTTCATGTTTGGGCATTTTCTATCATATAGACTTCGCAAAGTCACTTCAAATGTAATGTGGTCCCTTAAAAACTGGCTTTGTAAATTTTGCTGAAAAAATGAGAAATCGCTGGTCAATTTTAACCTTTATAACTTCCTATAAAAAATATGTGAAAAAAAATTATGCTGATGTGAAGTAGACATCTGGGAAATGTTATTTATTCATTACTTTGGGTGACATAGCTTTCTGATTTAAGGACACAAAACTTAAAAGTATGAAAATTGATACATTTTTGCAAAATGTATGTCTTTTTCACAAATAAATTAAATACAAGATGTTATGAAAAAGCTGTTTAAGAATTAGATGGATCCGTTGAAGAGTTCCAGAGTTATTACCACATAAATTGTCACTGGTCAGTAAAATTTGGCCTGTTCAGGAATGTGCAAACAGGCTTGGGGAAGGAGAGTGTAAAGGGGTTAATATCTAATTTATTAAATTAAAACTGATACATTTTTATCACCATACAGTACATGCACTCATCTGTTTTGATATTGGAGTCATACAGAGGCACTAATATACCTCGGAAGCTACACAGTACAGCAGGATAGACGAGTAGTTAGAAAAGGTTTAATTAAATGTTAAATTATGTTAAGTAAAGGCTTAATAACACAGTGGTTAAAAATAGCTGAGAAGAGATTGATCTAAAGTATTATGGATAGGGACATGTATTGTGTGCCTTTTATACAGTTCAATTTTGTGGGTGGACGTAGAGAAAGTGTAATTCAATATTCAATTTAATTTCCTTCCCATTCAAAGATATAGTATGAAATTTTGTTTATACAATGAATATTTAGATGTATAAATAAATATAATGGTATTGAGTGTGAATTCTGCTGATTTAAAGATGCAGCACAGTACAAAAAGAGGACTTGAAAATCCTCCAATAATGAGAACAGCAAAAGAACAACAAGGTTTACCCGTACAGGCCTCCAAACAAATGCACTATCAGGATGCAGTGGACCCATATAATAAAGATGGCAACACAGGTGCAAAAATACCAATCAAGCAACTGCTCCAGCCTACCAATACATGGAGGGGGCGATTGCCTGGTATGTTGATGCACAAAACAACTTGTATGCGGCGCTGTTCATACTAAGGCCATGCACAGCATCCAGGCCAGCCTAGTACCAACACCCTTCTATTAGTTCAGGCGGGCTGCCCAGCGCTAAAAAAATGCATGCCGTGTGAACAGACACCGCAGTTTACAAGACCAAATGGGCCCAACTGCACCCCGAATAAAAAGTGCAAAAAAACACATTTTAAAAAAATGTGGAGTATTAGCTGATATTTTGGCCAAAATACGTGAGCCCGTAACCTACGTCAAAGATCTCCACGCTTACGGGTACCTAACACTAAATAATAATACAGCACAGTACAAAAAGAGGACTTGAAAATCCTCCAATAATGAGAACAGCAAAAGAACAACAAGGTTTACCCGTACAGGCCTCCAAACAAATGCACTATCAGGATGCAGTGGACCCATATAATAAAGATGGCAACACAGGTGCAAAAATACCAATCAAGCAACTGCTCCAGCCTACCAATACATGGAGGGGGCGATTGCCTGGTATGTTGATGCACAAAACAACTTGTATGCGGCGCTGTTCACACTAAGGCCATGCACAGCATCCAGGCCAGCCTAGTACCAACACCCTTCTATTAGTTCAGGCGGGCTGCCCAGCGCTAAAAAAATACATGCCGTGTGAACAGACACCGCAGTTTACAAGACCAAATGGGCCCAATTGCACCCCGAATAAAAAGTGCAAAAAAACACATTTTAAAAAAATGTGGAGCATTAGCTGATATTTTGGCCAAAATACGTGAGCCCGTAACCTACGTCAAAGATCTCCACGCTTACGGGTACCTAACACTATATAATAATACAGCACAGTACAAAAAGAGGACTTGAAAATCCTCCAATAATGAGAACAGCAAAAGAACAACAAGGTTTACCCGTACAGGCCTCCAAACAAATGCACTATCAGGATGCAGTGGACCCATATAATAAAGATGGCACCACAGGTGCAAAAATACCAATCAAGCAGCCTGGTATGTTGATGCACAAAACAACTTGTATGCGGCGCTGTTCACACTAAGGCCATGCACAGCATCCAGGCCAGCCTAGTACCAACACCCTTCTATTAGTTCAGGCGGGCTGCCCAGCACTAAGAACTAAGAACAAGTTGTTTTGTGCATCAACATACCAGGCAATCGCCCCCTCCATGTATTGGTAGGCTGGAGCAGTTGCTTGATTGGTATTTTTGCACCTGTGTTGCCATCTTTATTATATGGGTCCACTGCATCCTGATAGTGCATTTGTTTGGAGGCCTGTACGGGTAAACCTTGTTGTTCTTTTGCTGTTCTCATTATTGGAGGATTTTCAAGTCCTCTTTTTGTACTGTGCTGTATTATTATTTAGTGTTAGGTACCCGTAAGCGTGGAGATCTTTGACGTAGGTTACGGGCTCACGTATTTTGGCCAAAATATCAGCTAATACTCCACATTTTTTTAAAATGTGTTTTTTTGCACTTTTTATTCGGGGTGCAGTTGGGCCCATTTGGTCTTGTAAACTGCGGTGTCTGTTCACACGGCATGCATTTTTTTAGCGCTGGGCAGCCCGCCTGAACTAATAGAAGGGTGTTGGTACTAGGCTGGCCTGGATGCTGTGCATGGCCTTAGTATGAACAGCGCCGCATACAAGTTGTTTTGTGCATCAACATACCAGGCAATCGCCCCCTCCATGTATTGGTAGGCTGGAGCAGTTGCTTGATTGGTATTTTTGCACCTGTGTTGCCATCTTTATTATATGGGTCCACTGCATCCTGATAGTGCATTTGTTTGGAGGCCTGTACGGGTAAACCTTGTTGTTCTTTTGCTGATTTAAAGATGCAACATCAAAATATTCCGTCCCTGTCTACTCTATGCACAATAGTTTTAAACCCTAAGCACATAACGTATTTCATAATTCTTTTTTAGACAGCAGGTGGCAAGCTAATAATTAATCACTCAATTAACATCTCACAAGACAAATGTTTAGAATCAACATACAACTGCAAATATTTCAGATAAATATTGAACTACAGTCATTTTATGTAATCAAAAATAATAATAAAATTTGTAGAAAAAGCCATAATGAATAAAAGGGTTGATTGCAGGTAGTTCTAAAACCAAGGCTGAATAAAAGGGTTGATTGTAAGTTGTTCCAAAGCCAGTGCCACATTGCCACAGACAGTATGTGGTGTGGCAGATCAGCCACACAAACTCTGAATTGTAACTAAACAGTTGATAACTTTATATTTACTCAAGCCTCTTACCATATAAGTCAATGTGGCTGGCACTATCCCTAAACCTACCATGTATATGTCTATATACTGAAGTATCTGGTCCATATTATCAAGTAGAAGTAAAACACAATGTAGTAAGAAGCTAAATGTTTTTACGCTCTTATTACTGTTTATACTTGATGTTTTGTAAAATTAAGGTCAGTTGATGAACCATACTTTTAGCTCATAGAAAGGTTTTGGATTCTGTATTTTGACTATGCAAACTGCTTTGCAAATTCATTTTCTATCCTGAAAATATAGAATGTTTAATATTTTCAAGCAATTCTTATATGATCAAATACATTAGGTACCTTAATAAGAAACCCTTCTAACTGATATCCCCTTAGAAGGTAATAGAAACACTTAATCAGTCTCTTTAATGGTGCTTGCATTTAGCCTTATTCAGTTGCATGGACTGGCAACATAAATTCCTATTGGGCTGTCAATTTAATTTTGGTAGACCCACGGCCAGACTGTGCATAATGGCACATATGTGGACTGAATGAGACTTTTGCCCTAATCCCTAAATGTAAGTTTATTCTTAATTATGCTAGATGTATTATTCAGTAGGTCCAGGGATATGAGCTATTGTTCATATGAGCCTGAATGTTGACTCTTGCTGTAGGTTGATTTGATGTTTGTTGATTTGTTGAACTGCAGCTCAATACCTATTGTATTAGGCTCTACAGCTAGTTGTCCTGCAAATATTGAAGGACACAATATGCAAGTTAGTTGAACACTAGAATAATGAGGAATTATCTCCTCATGCTTCCCCCCAAACCTGTGGATAATGCCTTAAAGGGCATTAGAAGGAGAGAGGTCCCTTTTATACCCACACTTTCCTTTAAAGGGAATCTGTCACCTATTTGTTCGAGTATCAGCTGCCAGCACCCCCATCAGGGGCTTATCTACAGCATTCTGTAATGCTGTAGATAAGCCCCCGATGCAACCTGAAAGATAAGAAAAATGAGTTATATTATACTCACCCAGGGGCAGTCCGGGTCCAGCTTTGGTCCTATGGGTGTCACGGTCCGGTCCGGCGCCTCCCATCTTCTAATGGTGACATCCTCTTCTTTTCTTCCCATCGTGGCTCCTGCACAGGCACACTGCTCTGCCATGTTGAGGGCAGAGCAGAGTACTGCAGTGCACAGGCGCCAGACCTCTCTGACCTTTCCTGGTGCCTGTGTACTGCAGAACTCTGCTCTGCCCTCAGTAGGGCAGAGCGTGCACTTGCGCAGGAGCCACAATGGGAAGCGAAGAAGAGGAGGTCACCGTTAGAAGATGGGAGGCGCCGGACCGGACCGCGACACCCATTTTTCATATCTTTCAGGTTGCATCGGGGGCTTATCTACAGCATTGCAGAATGCTGTAGATAAGCCCCTGATGGCAGTGCCGGCAGCTGATACTTGAAAAAACAGGTGACAGATTCCCTTTAAAGGAAAGTGCGGGTATAAAAGGGACCTCTCTCCTTCTACAGAGAGTCTCAATAGGACAGCAGCCAAGGCACCATGCCTCCAAATGGAGGAACACAGATTTGACTACTTGAGCGCAAGCTTGAGTCCCTCCCACATGTTTTGTGCTTTTTAGACAGCCAATGAACATGTGGGGATTGCCTGCCAGTCATTGTAATGCTGTAGCCATCTTGGTTGTGGCATTACTGTGATTGGCTGGCCATATCGCGACATTGGATAAGTATACAAGCCCTGTGACGCCATGCTCGGCACACTCTAACCCGGAAACATTCAGATTAGGGAGAGGTGCTGGTGAATTAGGGAGAGAATGTTATCAGCACATAGGCAGGGATTACACAACAGTTATATTTCTTTCAGCTGCAACAACAGCCTTTATTAGGACAATTTATAATCATTATTCACACTGCTGTTAGCAGCATATAGAGAGAGATTGTGCTGAAGAGATAGTGTAGGACAGGATAGGGCTAATTGCATGACCTTTCTGTTGCAACTCATAGCAAAAGCCCTGTTAAGGACTGACTTGAGTTGGAGTTGTGATATTGCAACCACTAGGGGCAGCACTGGCAGGAAGCATTGTCAGGATATAGCCAGAGGTCGGTACACAGAGCAGCAGTAGGATCATGAGGATAAGCAGGAATCATAGTAAGGATATAGCCAGAGGTCGGTACATGGAGCAGCAGTATAGTTGGAAGGATAAGCAGTTATCATAGTCAGGATATAGCCAGAGGTTGGTACATGGAGCAGCAGTAGGATCTTGAGGATAAACAGCAGGTGGGAAAAAGCTAGATTAAAGGCTGGGAGCTTAATAATCTCGCAATGAAGGAAGTATAGTGCCAGGTTTAAGTAGGGTGCTCAATCAGGAGATCACAAGGTGAGCCAATCAGGAACTTGGGGTGGAGACATCAGGAACTTGGGTTAGAGACATCAGGAACAACACAGGTAATAGTATCTGATTTAACAAGGAGCTGTCCAGCGAGCTGACTAGCTCAGAAGAAAGGGCTACCACCTGGTGCACAAGAGCTGCTGGGTTCAAATCCTGACAGTAATCCCCTCTTTTCAGGATGGCCTCTGGACATCTCAGGAGCTGGCTTCTCTGGATGTCTATTGTGAAAGGCTCTTGTAAGCCTGGGGGTATAGACATTGCCCTCTGGCTCCCAAGAATTGCCTCCTTCTCAGTAACCCCTTCATTGTACCAAATATTGCAATGTTCCTCTAAATCTTCTAGAGCCCAGAATTTTTTCTACAATGTATTCTGCTTCACCATGGACTTTTTATGGTGGAGGAGGTGGTTCTTCCTGGAAATGGGTTTTCACTGAATGGTGTGAGCAAGGATACAGGATGCATTTTCAGGCTGTTAGGAAGTCTTAAACAGAAAACCACTGGGTTAATACGTGCAGGAATTTGAAAAGGTCCTATGCATTTTTGACCAAATTTAGAAGACGGTGCGTTTGTTTTCAGATTTTTTTGTAGATAGCCAAACCTTGTCACCAACCTGAAGGGTAGGAGGGACTTTGCGATGTTTATGCGCTGTTTATTTGTAATCTTCTTGGGACTTTTGAAACATCTAAATGAGTTCTTCCTGAGCTTTATGCAACTTTATAAGTCTGTCAGTAACAGCAGGAACCAAATTATTCAATGGAAGATTAGGAATAAATACCGGATGCAAGCAATAGTTAGCAAAAAACGGGCTTTTAGATGTAGAACTGCTTGAAGTTATTATAAGCAAATTCTGCTGTTGGTAAATAGTCCACCCAGTCATCCTGTTGGTATGAAAACAGCACAGGTATTGTTCAAGAGTTTGATTAGTTCTTTCAGTCTGACCATTGGATTGGACATCATAGCAGTAACCAAGCACTAATTTGCACAAACGGTACTAGCCTCAGGGAAGGAACCAGAAGCCAGAGCATGAGCCAGGACAGGTGAGTAAGTTATGAGATGTTTTATATTGCAATAATTTGATATAATTTTGGCATTTTTTTTTAGGTAAAGTAATACAAATATCTAAATAATTAAAATTTAAAGAAACAAACTATACAATGGGACCAATTTACTAAGACTGGTATTGTACTTGCCAGTCTTAATGAACGTACATGATGGAGTAAGATGTGATTCATTCAAAGAAGCACACCAATGAATAAGGCACATCTCACAAGTACTATGCAGTCATGCCATATCCGTCCCACTCATGACATATCCATTTTGGTGAAGGTGGCTAGAACTGGAGTGAAAATGCCAAAAGTTGCTACATTTTTATGCAGCTTCCAAGTTGCACAAAAATTGTGCAACTTTTTAAGGTATTTCACTTCAAAATACCGGTATAAACACCTTAATGAGTGGTCCCTTAAACATTGTCATAGTAATACACAATGTATATAAAATCATACTAAAAAAAAGAATATATTACATACTTGCTGTATTTACTCAGAGAACACAACAAACTGTCTTTCATTAAATATTTAATAACGTACATGCATTTTTGACTTAATGTGGCTACATTACCGTACTGTATGTGTAGTAAGTTCAAAGGCTAATACGCTGTCAGAACTAATAAGGGAAAGACAACATAAAGTACATATGTTTACACCTTCATTTACAGAGAGTCATTTCTACAATAATTACTTTCCATTAATTATCCACCATATGTTTATTCAATTATATGAAAATTACATGATAGGTAATTAGCTGGAGTGACAGACATTTTAATATATAATGGCACATGAGATGCAATTTTGTGCATTCAATGCAAGATTCAAATGGTGTAAACTTTTTAGATCAGTTGATTAAAAGGTTGTTATTATTAACATCATCATTACAATTATTATTATTGACGTTATTATGTTACTTTGTATAATTTGAACTGGAAAAGCATCTGCTTTATAGTGACCCTTTATAAATCTAACTTGTTTCTAATTCTGAAAACCCCTTTTTACCATTTGCTTTTAAAATCTTCATATTTACCAAACTCCAGTATCACAGTTCTCATTGAAAATCAGTCCATTTGCTGCACTTCAAAAACTTATTAAAATTAGTTTTTAGATTTTGAGGTAATATGGTATGATATCAATCAAGATCACTCAAGACACAAACAAGAAGAGGTTTTGCAGAGATAAAATTGTCTTCAGATGTTGGTTAAAACTCGCACAGTTAACTCCCAACCAGTAAAGTCAAGAGTTTATATTCTAGATTTGTTTAGATGTTATTCTTCTAGCTATAACTAATCCTACAGTGTATATTCCACATATTGCCTTCACTGTCCTTCAGGTATATGTATCCACGATCATGTTCTTGTATCTCTCAAACACATACAGAGGAATCTGGAGAAACCCTATTACAATAAGATACGTATGACCTGTGTCTATCCAAAGTTAATGATGTAAATGTTATGCTATATGTTTTTATTCATTTTTAGGGTAAAACCATATCCAAAAACATATATCAGAATATGAAATTTAAAAGAACCTTATAAATATTGTCCAGTACAATAGGTAGGAGTAAACAAGAAGGCAGTTGGAACATTTGTGAGTTTTCTTGATCGGTGGTTTTGATTCCATGAATGGAATCTTAAGTATTCACCATTTGTTTTGTTTCCTAACATGCGACAAGGTAGCAAATCGCTAGGGTTTCGGGGTCCGATTGGTAAACTCTTGTCACATGTTCACTGTTTCAGAAGCAGGAGTCCTCTGCTCAAGCATGAGTGAGCACACATAGTGGAGTATTATCTCTTAGACTTTCTATTGAGCCCATACACCAGTTTGTGTGCAACGAAAAAAAGGGTATGTACTCTCTTAAAAAAAATTATTATAATTTGTATTTTTAGTAATAAATAAATGTGTAATCAAAATCTCTGCACTCAACATAGGTCAATGTACGCCTAGTTTTCTTTGTTAATTGCCTTACGTTTTTTCCATTTAATTATAAACATTTTCATTTGACTATGCACCATAATTAATAATCCACAAGAGTGCAAGCAATTGTAATTAAATAAACAAATATGTATGATTGTAGAACTGAACTAATCAGCATTTTTTTCCAACAGAACCAGCTGCCATACTGAAAATAACAGATATTCTATATATATATGCTCCTGATCATTAACTTTTTTTTATGCAGGAAGCATACTGATTTTAATACCGTTTTCACAAACTACCAAATAGCATTATTTTAATAGTTTTAACAAGGGCTAATTTTTTGGAAGTCCACCAGTAGTTGACTGCACCTGCAAAATCAAGATGGTAAGTGATACCTGACAGGAAATTACCAGTGATTTTGGGGTCGGTGGTCTTGTGGGAGTATTGGTTTGTGTAGTGGTTTACATGAGGAATTAACATTTTTCACCAGTTTATGAATTTCCTTTGTCTTATATCACAGCTTTTATTAAAATAAAATCTCATGTACACAGATAAATTATATAACAATTTAGGATAAAGAGCCAAAATCGTTTTAAGACCAGGAATAGTGGATTTCAGATGCGCTGCTGATTCCAAGATCTAAAGACAAGATGACTAAATGAAAAGTGGTTTATTGTCAACAAGTCAGTAACGACTCCTTTCTCAGGACAACCACATGTCATTATAAGCAGCATTAACAAAAACAATATTGCTGATGCTTATAAATTAATATAAAAATGCAAATCACTATCCTTAAATTATTCTAAAAACAAGCCTTCCTTATTCAGTATTTTTTAATTGATGTTATATATACTGTACAGTATGATTGAAAGATAGCAAAAATACATAAAGTGAAATAAATTTAAAATAATTTAGGTGACAACATGATTTGTCACTGTTATAAGATATTGTCAGGACTCTGAATATTCTTTGTTTACCTTTTGGGCATTCCTGCCCTCTTTCAAGATGGCGTCTTTTGTCTCATGTGCCCTTTGTCTTCCTGCTTTATAACTCCACACCAGCCTCTAGTCAGTGCTAGAGTATTCTGCCTGTGTTTTGTTCCTGGTGGCTTCCTGGCTTTCTACCTGCTCCTGCAAACCTGTGTGGATCTCCTTCCTGCTCGCAGAGTTTCTGCTGTGCACACCTGTTACCAGTATTTCTTCTGCTCCTGGCTGCTCGTGCTGCTCCCTCAGTACCGCTGACCCATCTGCATTTGCTAAACGCGTAAGCTGGTTGCTGCTCTGTCTTTCCTTCTTTTAAATAGGTGCAGAGCACGGGACTGTTCTGCACTATCTGAGACATCCTTCCCAGGCCTCCCTGGATGATTTAATTATATGGACTTTCCTATATATAGTTACCTCTGAAGTTTCCAACAGACTTTGTTAAGCTTTTCATAGAGTGTTTATGGACTTTTCTCTGCACTTGTTGTGAAACACCATGTGATTATAATATAAACTTTTTCACTTATAAACTGTGTTTTTACTGTCTTTGGTCCACACAAAAAGACTCCCGAGTTATCCGTTATAATTATTACAGATATGCATTAGTAACATGTATCTGTTATATATCTGTTTTTTTCTATTTTAAATTGGTAATGACTAGCATAAAATATGTATTTATGTACAGTGGGTACGGAAAGTATTCAGATCCCTTTAAATTTTTCACTCTTTGTTTCATTGCATCCATTTGATAAATTCAAAAATGTTCATTTTTTTCTCATTAATGTGCACTCTGCACCCCATCTTGATTAAAAAAATAGAAATGTAGAAATTTTTGCAAATTTATTAAAAAAGAAAAACTGAAATCACATGGTCATAAGTATTCAGACCCTTTACTCAGTATTGAGTAGAAGCACCTTTTGAGCTAGTATAGCCATGAGTCTTCTTGGAAATGATGCAACAAGTTTTTCACACCTGGATTTGGGGATCCTCTGCTCAATTGTTAGAAAATTGGTAAGCACACTACCCAAACCCATTTCCCTTCTCAAGCGATTGGCCACACTTTAAATATCAATGAAACATACTGATCATTGTAGACAATATGCTACAACCTGATCAAAAAAGTGTGATAGAAAAACTCATTGAATAAAAAATACAATCTTTATTCCAACATATACATATAAAATGAAGTGCCTCATACCATAGAAAGATGAAAATGTAGCATATACATAAGTTTCAGGGACATAGAAAGAGACATATATTCCCAAATGCATATAAGAATAATGTGCAAATATTTGCTATAGTATCTACAAACATATAAGACCAAAATATCACTAAGATCTTACATTATTAAAAGCATGCCATTTCATTTATTATCCAAAATTGAATTACCCCTTGTAACTTTATTTATCCATAGAAAATATTTCTTTTATCATAATAATAACAACCATATGGCCTGGTAATTTATAATCCACATAATGTTTTAAATTAGCACTATAATGTTCACACATAAATAGGCACACTCCAAGCCGCACTATTAAATGAGTGTGTACCCGGCATTAAGAAACAGGAATCTCATTAAAGCAGTTCCCAATGCTGCCATGTGCCTCGCATAGTGCAAAGTCTTATTATAGACCTAAGCATATAAGGGGGCTGCAAGTTCTGCCATTGTATTATACAGAAGGCTGTACATGTGACGACCAACATTCGGATATGCAGATAAGATTATAGATGTCTCATAAATACATATTACCTGTTCCCAGCTTTTGTTGCATAGATGCCAAATGGCCCGCTAAAAGATCTTAAACCCCGACACGCGTGGAGGAAGCATTGACCGCGAAACGCGCGTCGGGGTTTAAGATCTTTTAGCGGGCCATTTGGCATCTATGCAACAAAAGCTGGGAACAGGTAATATGTATTTATGAGACATCTATAATCTTATCTGCATATCCGATTGTTGACCGTCACAGCGTTTGTATGCGTTTGTATGCGTTTTTAGTGCGTTTGCGTTTTTTTGCACATTGTTTGTCCTCAAATCTAGATAAAAAACTTGTCTAGAATTGTTGCGGACACCTGCCGGGCTCTCTGGAACATTTTTTGTCCCAAATTTATGCCCCTGCCCACCGCTGAAAAGTGGATGGAAATTGCTGACAAATTCTGGACGGTCTGCCATTTCCCCAACTGTTTGGGAGCTGTTGATGGTAAACACATACGGATCATCAAACCCAAAAGAACTGGATCTGAGTGCTATAATTACAAAAAGTACTTTTCAATAGTACTCATGGCCATTGCGGATGCCGGATGTATGTTTGTAGCAGTGGACATTGGAGCATTTGGCCGTGGTAATGACTCCCAGGCTTTTAAAAACTCAGACATGGGCCGGAGGTTGTATGGCAACCAATTTAATTTCCCTATGCCACGGCCTCTTCCCCACACCGAAGCTCCGCCACTGCCTTTTGTAATAGTTGGGATGAGGCTTTTCAAATGTGCGCAAACCTACTGAAACCCTACTCCAGCCGTGACTTGAACCACACCAAAAAAATCTTTAATTACAGACTGACCAGGGCCAGAAGAACTGTAGAGTGTGCTTTTGGGATTCTTGTCTCCAGATGGCGAATTCTTGGCACAGCCATTAATCTTAAACTTGAAACAGTGGATGAGGTGGTGAAGGCATGTGTGGTTCTACATAATTTTGTGATGGCTAAAGAGCACCCGACCTTTGAACTCGATGATGCTGCTCCTAACCCATTGCCTGAATTCACTCAGCACCCTCTCAGGTCATCCGTTGAAGTTGGCCAAATGAGGGACCAATTTGCGGCCCACTTTATCTCTGATGTAGGACGGGTGCACTGGCAAGATGAAATGGTGTAAAAATGTTTTCGTGTGTGTATGTTAATAAAAAACCTGTTTTGATACCAGTACCGAGTGCACTATGTTTTTTACACTCCAATAAAATAAAAACCTTCCCATGTATACCTGTGAATTCATGATGTTCTCACACCTGGGCAGGTAAATACACATATGAGTTAAACTGCAGCATCGCTAGTCTGCGTGAAATATATTGGTACGTAAGCAACGCTGCAGGTTAAATATGATATGTGTATTAACCAGGCCATGATTGATAAATAGTTATGATTAGAGTTGAGCAACTTTGGTAGGATCGGGTTTCATGAAACCAAATTCGTTTCAAATGAAACTGGTCTGACTAGTGGAAAAAAGTCGGAGTTTCGTTCAAAACCCGACCCCAATGCAAGTCAATAGGGAATAAAAGTCTGCATTGAGTGGATGAATGCAATCCGCTCAATGCCGACTTTTATTTCCCATTAACTAACATTGTGGCAGGGTTTCGAGCGAAACTCGACTTTTTTTGCCCGAGTTTCACCAGTTTCTGTTTCATGAAACCAGATCCTAGTCGGTCAACTTTAGTTATTATACTAGGCCTTGGTATTTAACATATGACGTGTATTTTACCCATCAGTGGATTCAACACACACGTAATAAGAGTATGTTGTTAATTACAAGGTATATCAATAATCCCCCTTGCCTAGAATCACAATAAGTGAAATGAGGATGGTAAAAACAGCAAATCCTCAAAACACTTTTTATGACCCCTTGCAAAGTTTAAGGCGCATTGTGTGTAAGGCGCAGTGTGTGTAGGCGGCACTAAAAACATTAATCAAACTTTGTTATGGTGAACAAGAAAGTTAAATTTATTCTTAACCAAAAAAAATAATAAAAAACTTTATTTTTTTCTGCGTTTGGGGTCAGATGGTTGCAAGTTGGGGGTGTGCAGTGAAGATGAACAGCTTATAGTCGATGAAAGTGTTCTAGGGGAAGGGGCATCAAAACTTGTGGGGGAAGGGAGTCCAGTTATGGGAATGGAACTAGACACACTAGGAGGAGAGGACAGAGGCTCAGCTACAGTGGTCCTAGCTGTTTGTCTCCTTGCCTGCCTGGACCTACTTGGGCCCAATGCCCGCCTTGATTGTTGGTGCCGCCTGGAACTTTGGGCAAATAAGGAATGTGGGTCCCCCGTCTGCTGCTGTGCCTGCTGCTGTGCCTGCTGCTGTACATGCTGCTGCTGCTGTGGCTGCTGCTGATGCTCTGTGGTGGCGGTGGCAATGCTCGTCCTTGCAGGAGGACTGGTGGCGGCAGTGATGGTCCAGGTTTGCGGAGTGGTGATGGCAGGGCTACTACATGTTGTAGTGTTTGCGGCAGGGCTGCTCCACATTTGAGGAGTGGTTACTGTGGCTGTGCTCCAAGCATGCATGGGGGTGGCGGTGGTGCTCCAGACAGGAGCAGGGCTTGCCATGGTGGTGTCGGTGAAGTGACTAGCAGCACTCAGACTTGTGGTGGTGTAATGGTGGGTGTCCTGGCTTTGAATAGAGGTGTCCATGCAGTGGTATGCAGCACAAGTCGGTAGTGAGGTGAAGCGAGTCAATGGTGGCACAGTTGGAAACGCCACCACTGACTGCTGCCCGTACCGATTATGCTGCATAGCCTGCAAGAAAGCATTGTTGCAGGCCTGCAGCACACTCAGCTGTTGCTCAGGACTAAGGTGTTCCGCCATGCCCTTTTCAATCTTACTAAAAAAATGGTGCCCTGGTCTGTTGAGGTCGGCCTCCAGACGGTCAAGGTGCTGTTCGACAGAATGGAAGCGGTGTTCGATGTGGTTAAAACCATGTTCCATGAGTGAAAAACCGCTCTCCACTCTGACAGCGACTTGAGGCTGGCATTAAAGTGCATAAACTCGGGCAAGACATTCCTGTCCAAGGCCCTCTGTCGCTGGCAGGTAGTGCCCGCATAACCAGTTGCAGAGACCTGGGACAGGGGAACACCTGATGGACCAGCTTCCTGGTCACCAGCTGTCTGTATGGCTGACCTGCAAGGTGCTTCCTGGCTGTCGGATGGCTGGGACGGGTCAGAGGACGTCCGATGAAGGAACGCTCCAGGGTCAGGTTGCAGGGTGCTGCTCCAGGTGCTGTGGAAGAAAGGAAAATCATTACTATCATGCCTTTACAAGAAGCATCAGCTGTGGATTAGAAAAACACAGATTAATAAAAATAAAAAACAAAAAATTATAATACTTATGATCTGGTGGCAAGGACCGGTCTTAGGAACTGCAACGCTTGATAGTACCGGTATCTTGTTCTTGTCCTTGACGCAGAACCACTGCGAACCTGGCCCTCAGCACGAACATCACTGTTGAAGCGGTCCTTGATCGAGCGCCAACGTGTTCGGACTTTGTCCACTGTTGGAAAAACAAACAAACAACATTTAACAATTGTGTATGATGCACGACATATGCTATCACTAAACCCAACAGTGCCATCACAAACAAGAGTCAATGCGGCACAATACAGCAATATAATACCCAAAGCAGTCACTGTTGAGCCAGATGACACTGTTGGGTTTCCTGCTAGAATATATCTATCACAAAACCCAACAGTGCCATCAAGGACAATAGTCACTGCGGCTCAATACAGCAATACAATACCCAAAGCATTCACTGTTGAGCCAGATGACATTGAATATATCTAGCACGAAACCCAACAGTGCCATCAAGGACAATAGTCACTGCGGCACAATACAGCAATACAATACGCAAAGCAGTCACTGATGAGCCAGATGACACTGTTGTGTTTCCTGCTAGAATATATCTAGCACAAAACCCAACAGTGCCATCAAGGACAATAGTCACTGCGGCACAATACAGCAATACAATACCCAAAGCAGTCACTGTTGAGCCAGATGACACTGTTGGGTTTCCTGCTAGAATATATCTAGCACGAAACCCAACAGTGCCATCAAGGACAATAGTCACTGTGGCATAACAGAGCAGGGAAATACTTACTAAACACCTTTTTGGAGGATGCAGTGGCGCTGTCCCAGCCATCCATCAACGCTGTGGCCACCTCATTCCATAGCAGCCGGGTCACCACATTGTCCTTGTACAGCCGGTCACGGCTGTCCCACAATGGGGCACGCTCCTGGACCAGGTGGATAAGGTGCTCATTATCCAGGTAGACGTCTTCATCCCGTTGTGGAACCTAGAAAAAACACATTCATTAGAATATTCGAATTTTGTGTGAATAAAAAGTTATAAAAAAGATCCAGAAAAGAGGAAATGTAGAAGATAAAAAATAAAGAACATTACAAATCATTTGATACTTACATTCCGCAGGTGCTGGGCCTCTCTGACCTCTCTAACCTTTCCCGATGCCTGCGCACTGCAGTACCTTGCTCTACAGAGAACCTTGTCCTTTAACTATTTCTTTACAATATTACTTTCATGTAAAAAGGATTGTCTATCAGAGCAATTACCATATTTTTCAGATTATAAGACGCTCCGAATTCTAAGAAGCACCCCAAATTTTGAGGAGAAAAATAGGAGAAAAACTTTTTTAATAAAATGGTGGTGCTTCTTATAATCCATGTGTCTTATTGATTACCGGAAGTGGTGGCTGCAGTGAAGCGGTGTCCCAGGGTCACTGCTGGATGAGGCCAGAGTGGAATGTTGCTGCAGGTTGGGATGACGGGGGGCTCCGATGTGCGGCGCGCTGCTGCAGGTGTTCAGAGCTGCCTCTGCACTGTGTCCCCGATGCTTCCGCTTTGCAGTGTCCCCGATGCTGCCGCTGCGCTGTGTCCCCGGTGCTGCCTGGTGCTGCCACCGCGCTTTGTCCCCGGTGCTTGTCGCTGCGCTCTGTCCCCAGTGCCTCCCGCTGTGCTCTGTCCCCAGTGCTGCCACAGCGCTCTGCCCCCCGGTGCAGCCAGGTACTGTTGTGCTCCTAATGCTGCCACCGCGCTCTGTCCTCAGTGAAATCTCATCTCCTAAGATCTTGGTGCCGAGATCTCCTTCTGTGCATGCACCGCCTCCCGGAGTCCACCACACAGGAAAGCATGGACGAACTGCCAGGGGGCTCTGGCCTTTCACAAAATGTTGGCACAGCCCCGTCCCAGCACTGGACAGAGCGCAGCAGTAAGCACTGGGGACAGAGCATGGCGGCAGCACTGGCGACACAGCACAGTGGCAGCACACAGCAGTATAGGGGACAGAGCGCATTGGCAGCACCGGACACCCACAGCAGCAGCACCGATAAGGTATATCTGCATTATAAGACCCCCCAATTTAGTGCATCTTATCTGAAAAATATGGTATATTTAGCACGATTAAATTCACTACACATTATAGCTCGTATGGTGTGATGGGGGTGGGAAGAAGAAAACAATAGTATCATATTCCCCGAAAGATCCTTCCTGTTAAGAGAAGTGGTTATGCATTGTGTGATAGAGTTAAATGATAAATATACTGTATATAGAAAAGGGAATATTATTGTCAGGAATGCTGGCAGTAAATTTCAAATTTAAATTGTTGGCAATTAAGGTAAACCAAGAAAATTTCCACATCCGAAAGATCACCCTGCCATGCAAGCATCTACTGCCTGCGCATCTATTAAATCCTGTTACAGACAGCCAAGTTCTAGTACCGTGCAGTTGTCTGGTGAGGCTAGGGGATAAAGAATTGCCTAGCATGAAGCCCCTCTGGGCAACATACCTACATCCATGATTGATAGTCTCACGCAATGTATCATCTTGATTAGTGACAGATAAGTATTTTTTGATCGATTTAACCTCAGTAAGCTGAGTACTATGCAGTGTGGAAAATGTAACCAAAGAGTGTGTACTCTGTAAAGAAGCAGAAGGTGATGTATTATGGGGAGTAATAAATCTTGGCTTATTCAAAATCTTATTGAAGGCATATTTAATTTAATTGTTCTTGCAACCCCTGTCCTTTAACCATGTCTTTACAATATTACTTTCATGTAACAAGGATTCTCTATCAGAGCAATTACATTTAGCATGATTAAATTCACCATACGATATAGCTCATATGGTGTGATGGTGTTGGGAAGATGAAGACAATAGTATTGTATTCCTTGAAAGATCCTTCCTGTAAAGAGAAGTGGTTATGCATTGTGTGACAGAGTTACCTGATAAATATATATCCAAAAAGGGAATATTATTGTCAGGAATGCTGGCAGTAAATTTCAAATTTAAATTGTTGGCAATTAAGATAAACCAAGAAACTTTCCACATCCGAAAGATCACCCTGCCATACAAGCAATAAATCATCCACGTATCTACCATACACACTTGTAATCTCCTGTATTTTGGATGAAGGGTTTGAGTTAGGTTTATTCAGCAGTAAAATTTGTAACTCTTCTTCCCCATCATCCCATCATTTCCATCTTTCATGGCCTGCCAAAAACACATAAGGGTCTTTTCCTTTCTCCCATGACAGCACCACGTGAGAGAGAGAGTATCCGCCCACCAGGACAGGAAACATACTGAATAAAAAGGTGGTACCTCTTATTCGCATCAGTTTGGTTTCCTGTCCTCATGGGAACCTGCAGAAGAAAAGGAGTACACTTACCCAGGGGAGTGTCCTGCAATGAGGGATGCCGTCTGCAGGTGAAGTAACACCAACTGGAAGGTTGGTGCAGCGCAGATCAGTCTGAGACCTCTTGGGTAAATGTCTCCTAGCCGACAAGAGGTCCTGGGCTGTGCGAGTGGGGGGCTGCAGAAGCGCCCCAGTATAACGCTGGTGTGTTTGTATTTTGCTTCCCCGGTGCTACTATGCATGTCTCTGCATTAACCCTTTGCTCCTTTCCCCCTAACTAGCAGGGATACTGTTGTCTGTTACCTTTATGGATGCTGCTCAGTTCCCTGCTCCGCTGCATAGCCATACATGCGTGTGTGGCTCCACTGCACTGCATGACGACCCGTTTGTGCGGTCCCTGGCTGCTGCTGTGGAAAGCTATCCGTGCATTAAAGGTCCTCTGCACTGTGTGTGGCTTACCATGTGTGTTCAGGCTTACAGCTCGCCAGTCGCCAGGTGTCCTTTGCAATGCTGATTTGTGTTTGGCTTTGTTTAGGGTGCATGGCCACACCTCCCCTGCTTTTATGAGGAATGGGTGTGTGGAACAATTGCTGCTTCAGCCTACCGCTGTGAAGCAGCTCCTATTTAAAAGTTCCATGCCCTGTGGGGCATTGCCAGAGCTTCACATTGAGTTCCTGAACCTAGCTATGGGAGTTTGTGTGTTCAGCTCATGCTCTGATTCTGATCAGTTCTGGGGGAGCTGATGCTCTTTGTCCCTGTCTGAATTGTGCCTTGTATCTCGGCCTGCTCTGGGGGCATAATACCCAGATCGCCTTTACTGGAGGCTGCATATCCAGGCCCGTCCATGTTGCATCTTGTTCCCTGGATCCTGGACCCTGGAACTGTTCCTATACCTGACCCTGTCTGAATTGTGTCTTGTTTCTTGACCTGCTCTGGGGGCATAATACCCAGATCGCCTTTCCTGGAGGCTGCATATCCAGGCCCGTCCATGTTGTGACTTGTTTCCTGGATCTGCTACTTTACCTGACCATGTCTGAACTGTGTCCTCTGTGTGGTGTTCCTGAGGTCCTTCCATGTCTTGAACCCTGTGCCCAGTGACTGTGACTCTTTGCTACCTGACTTGCCGTGATTTAACCGGGGTTTATCTTGGAAGTAGGAGTTCGGGGTATCCGCTGAGTTTCTGCTACCCTGTACTCAGCTGGTTCAGTGCAATTCAGTGCAATTACCTGTCAGTTCCAGTCCAACCCAGCAGGGTTTGCACCAGACCGCTTGGGCTCCTTTCTAGGTCGCTGCCAGATGTCCAGAGCCTGATGACCGTGGCCTCTCGTCTGGAGCCTGATGACCACGGCCTGATGTCCGGTGTCTGACGACCTCTTCCAGATGTGCTATGCCTGATGTCCTCTGCCAGATGTCCGGATCATTTGCTTCCCTGCCCGATGTCCAGAGCCTGCCGATAGCTGCCAGTGGTCCGGAGCCTGATGACTGCGGCCTGATGTCTGGAGCTGATGTCCGCAGCCTGATGTCCGGAGCCTGTCAATTGTGGTCAGATGTCCGGAGTCGGATGCCAGTGTTCTGATGCTCTATCTGAGATCTGAGTCCCGATGTCCTGCCTGGTGTCCTGATGTCCTGCCTGGTGTCCTGATGTCCTGCCTGGTGTCCTGATGTCCTGCCTGGTGTCCTGATGTCCTGCCTGGTGTCCTGATGTCCTGCCTGGTGTCTTGATGTTCTGATGTCCTGCCTGGTGTCCTGAGTTCCTGATGTCCAGTCCGTGTTCCTGATGTCCAGTCCGTGTTCCTGATGTCCAGTCCGTGTTCCTGATGTCCAGTCCATATTCCTGATGTCCAGTCCGTGTTCCTGTAGCCCAGTCCATGTTTCTGTAGCCCAGTCCGTGTTCCTGTAGCCCACTCCGTGTTCCTGTAGCTCAGTCCGTGTTCCTGGTGCCCTGCCTCTGTCCCAATGTTCTGCCAATTCCGTGAGGTCCACCCAGTGATGACGTCCTTCTGGGATCGGTGTCTGATGTTCTCCTGCTGAGCCTGTGCTACACCTGAGGCCTGAGAGAGAGGCCGTCCTAGTATGCCCATGCCAGAGGATCGTGGACTGAATCTACCCGTGATGACTCCTGCCATCGTCTGATGTCTTTCCTGGGTGTGTGTCTGATGTTCTCCTGCTGAGCCAGTGCTATGCCTGAGGCCTGAGAGATAGGCCATCCTGATATGCCCATGCCAGATGACCCTGGACTGCATCAACCCATGATGACCCCTGCCATAGTCTGAAGTCTGTCTGAGGTGGGTGTCTGATGTTCTCCTGCTGAGCCTGTGCTATGCCTGAGGCCTGAGAGAGAGGCCGCCCTAGTATGCCCGTACCAGACAACCCTGGACTGCGTCAACCCGTGATGTCCTCCTGCCTTTGTCTGTTATCCTGAGACATATACCCTTCCCTGATGTGCGGAATCAGGAGCCTGGCATAATTATGTTTCGTGTTTGTAATTTGTTCTTGTTCAAGTAAACTTTATGTCTATACCTGAAGTTGTGCGGTGTCATGTCGTTCTGCTACCTCGTCCACATGCTCAGCTGCCACAGACCCCGGTCGCTACTCTTCCCTAGTCCGGGTAGACTCGGGTCCCCCTGTGGTCCAGTGGGTCCACATTCAGTCCCCACCTGGGACGCTCGCCCCCAAGTCGACGTGGTCGGTCGAAGTGGAGGTGCCGGCTTGGCCGCGTCCGCAGTCGCGACACCCAGTGATGTTCGTCAGGATTCTCTTCTGGGTCTGAGCATGTGCTGGGAATGCTGGATGAGACTGGCGCCTTCTGGGGATGAGTGCACCAGAAATCGAGGCCGCCAGGGTCTGCGCATGCGCAGGATGCAGGATGATATCTGGCGCTTCCCAATGATGTAGCAAGTCGGGAGCTACAGCAGCCATCCGGACTGCGCATGCACGCAGGGCTACAAGGATCCCTGCACACATCGTGCCAGATTTAAACTTCAGGAGATGGAGCCAGAGGTGGGCTGGCCATCCGATTTATAAAGGGAGGTGCCCATAAAGATGATGGCATTTCCTGAAGCAATCTGGATGTATGAACTGCATCTGCAACTGCCGCCACCACCACCACCATCATCATCGCTGCAGTCAGGAGCCATTTCAGCATAACAAGTATCATTGGCAAGGATGCAGCGATGGCAGTTGTACAAGCAGCAGGGTCAGCATAAAAAGCAAGGCAGATCACAATCCCACCTCCAGGGGGAGATGTTCTTCAGAACCAGCTCGGCCTCCGTCTCTGGTACTGTAGATTAATCAGGTGAATGGTGACTGATCTAAGTGAAAGTTCACTGTATTAAAACAGGTCCCTTTTTTCTGTGTATTCCTTTACTAGTTCTTATGGAAATAATTTATGGACTTCCATGCGCTGCTTGACAAAATACTGGATTCCAATTATGGTGAAAGATTAACCATTTATTTCCAATGCGTTTCGAAGTAAGAACTACTTCTTCCTCAGGGGATATCATCCCCTGAGGAAGAAGTAGTTCTTACTTCGAAACTCGTTGGGAATAAATGGTTAATCTTTCACCATAATTGGAATCCTGTATTTTGTCAAGCAGCGCATGGAAGTCCGCAAATTATTTCCATAAGAATTGTTATATCAGCGGTCACTTGTTTGACCTTTGGACGTGCAGCAGCTGACTACTAATCTTATATGCCTGATCTCTCCTACAATAGGTGAGTGGATTTCCTATATATTTTATTATTAACCCGGATAAGACCCTATTTGCACTTTTCTGTTCCTATAGTGTATTATATTCCTTTACTAGGGAAGGCCCCTGAAACATAGTTCAAGGCAGAACAATAGGGAATATGCCCTGTGCAAGGAGGATTTACTGTGCACTTATAGTAAGAGACTCTGCTCAGGGTGTGTACAGCAGACTGTCACAGAAGAAAGCCCCGAGTTTGCTATGGACCTGAAGGCCATCATTAGATCAGAGGTCCAGGAATCCTTAAAATACCTGATGAGCACATAGAAGAGGGGAAGCCAGAACTATTGTTATCAGAGTCTGAAAGATCAGTATCATTTAAGGGGGAGGATTCGGACCTGATGGATTAATCCTCCTCTTCCTCCTCTGACGAGGACACAGGGGATAGACCCTGCTTCCCAGCTGAGGATACTGACAGGCTGGTCAGGGCAATAAGGTCCACTATGGGCATATCTGATCCCAAGACTACCAGAACTGTCCAGGACATTATGTTCAGTGGCTTGGAACAGAGGAAGAGGCGTTCCTTTCTAGTTAATGAGAAAATCAAAATGCTCATTATTAGAGAGTGGAAGAGCCCAGAAAGGAAAGGTGCACTACCATCTTCTTCAAAAAGGACATACCCTTTAAATGAGGAAGAGGCGGGCATATGGGAGAAGACCCCAAAAATCGACATCGCGGTTGCAAAATCAGTCAAAAGATTTACGTTGCCCTTTGTGGACCAAGGAATTCTCAGAGATCCCTTGGGTTAGAAGGCAGAGGTATTCCTAAAACAAGCCTGGGAATCATCGGCAGGATCTTTAAAGTCTGCAATAGCGGCAAACTGCACGGGAAGATGATGTGGCTACAGCAGCTTGGTGACCATCTTTTCCAACAGTTGAACTTTACTTTGAACTTTACTAAACAATAGGGCATCCATCACATTGGCAGCACAGGTTAGACACAGAGATGTCTTCTTATCTTTTCCTGCCATCTGGGCAGGCCCTATCCTCTCTAACAACTTCCCTTTACCGGCAGTCCCTGTCGCATCTCTGGACAGTCCGTGTCCCATCCGTTTCTTCAACGTCACCAGCTCCCTGTCAGCCCCTTGTCCAGTTCCAATTGGGAAAAGTGCCAGAAACATCATCTCAACGGCTTCTGCCCTGGTCGTAGACCCCGGGTGCTTCGCTACTTGGACATGTCCGCTCTTTGCCAGTCCTTACATTGGTTGCCCATTCATTATAGGATCGAATTAAAAGTACTTGCTCTCATCCACAAAGTTCTCCACAGTGCAGCACCCCCCTACATCTCCTCTTTCATTTCTATCTGCCTAACCGACCACTGCGCTCTGCAAACGACTTTTGACTAACCTCTGCACTAATCCGTACCTCCCAGGCCTGACTCCAAGAATTCTCCCTCGCTGCGCCAATCCTCTGGAATGCTCTACCCCAAGAAATTAGGACTATCCACAATTTGCATAGTTTCAGGCGTTCCCTCAAAACACATTTGTTCAGAGCGGCCTATCATGTTCACTAATCAAAGTCATTGTATGTGAAAGTGTGCATGTGTAGCCCATTCACTATCTCCATCCATCCTTCACTCCCTCAAGATGGCTGGACCATCATTGTAAATACACCATTGTAAATACACACCTGTACTTTGTACCTCCCCCGCCTCATTGTAGATGGTAAGCTCTCATGAGCAGGGTCGTCTTATTTTGCTTTAATTATTATATTGTTAACATTGTTACTTATGACTTGTGTTTTGAAACTGTTAAACTGTAAAGTGCTGCGGAATATGTTGGCGCTATATAAATAAAGATTATTATTATTCCTAGGGATGGTCCCGTTGTGCTGGTGTATGACTGCACTGTTCTTCACCTGGGGCCCCTTACTGCCTTTGCAGCTTTATCCCCACGGCTGGCAATTTGTCTGGACTCACTACTGCATGAACTCTGCCCTGAGCAAGACTACCTGGGCTCTGCTGTCAAATCAGGAAGTGTCCTGATTGTATCCCTATTCTCTGCCCTGCTCTGCTCTAACTCCTCCTCACTGAATAACCCTATACCTATAAACCTATACCTAATAGCCTATACCTAACTTACACTCATATCTACCCTTCTCTTATTCTTTAATGTGCCCTCCTCTACCCTAATCCCCGTTCGGTCCTATACTATCTAAGATCCTATCTTAGCCCTAAGCCTATACACAGTACATGACAGATACAGGACATTACAGTACATAAACATTTCTTTTCACACTTATAAACAATGAGGTGCCACATGTAATCATGTGAATAGTGTCCAGGGGAGAAGAGGCATTTGAGGATCCCCGCCACCTCCTTATACTGGCCCAAGAGACCATGGTTCTCATGGATAAGGAGGATGTCCTTGTTGGATCCCTGGATTCTCCCTGACATTCCGGGTCTCCTCAGACAGGATCCAGTGTCACATCCTCAGAATTCAAGTCTACATTTGACAGCCTGGATTTTGAGAGGGCGCTACTAGCACAGAAAGGGTTCTCCCCGGCCTTAGTCGTTACCCTCATGCAGAGTAGAAAGCCTATAACAACTAGGATATATGGCAGGATATGGGCTAAGTTTTTAGCTTTTTCGGGGCAGTCTGTTGGGGGTAGGATCCCAATCAAAGCTATATTAGAGTTCCTTCCAAGGGGTTTGAAGATGGGCCAAGCCACCAGCACCCGTAAGGTGCAGGTATCCGACTTAGCGGTCCTATGTAACTATAACCTGGCAGCGGATAAGTGGGTGGCTAGGTTCATGAAAGCATGCCAGAGGTCAAGACCAATGCCAGCTTCAAAGATGCCTCCATGGGACTTAAACCTAGTCCTGGAAGCCTTAAAAAGATTTCCCTTTGAGCCCCTACATGAAGTGTCAGATAAAATACTAACACTAAGAACAATGATACTAGTGGCCCTGACATCAGCCCGCAGGGTTAATGGTTTACAGGCTCTATCCATTAATCATCTATTTATGCAGTTATCAGATGATAGAGTGGTTTTGAGGCCAGATCCAGCATATCTCCCCAAAGTGGCCTTGAAGTTTCATAGGAGTTAGGAGGTAGTTTTTCCCTCCTGTAGAAAACCAAAGACTGCAGAGGAACATAGACTTGACACACTAGACATCAGGAGCACCTTGATGCAGTACTTAGACAGAACTAGGCAATGAAAGAAAAGTAAGGCCTTATTTGTGTCATTCCAGGGAGTCATGAAGGGGCTTGGTGTTACAAGGGGGACCATAGCTAGATGGATAAGTGATGCCATTAGCTTAGCATACACCTCTAGTAATAGTCCGGTTCCTGAAAACCTGAAAGCCCATTCCACAAGGGCCATGGCGACCTCCTGGGCTGAAAGAGCAGAGGTGTCGATCAACAAAATACAATATGTAAGGCAGCCACATGGTCTTCCCCTTCCACCTTCTCACAGCCCAACACCGCGCGGCCCTCCAAAGAAATGCCACCCCACACCATTACTGACCCACTG
Organism: Dendrobates tinctorius; assembly: GCF_039654945.1. Classification (NCBI taxonomy): domain Eukaryota; kingdom Metazoa; phylum Chordata; class Amphibia; order Anura; family Dendrobatidae; genus Dendrobates; species Dendrobates tinctorius. Next base: position 59,078,686 of record NW_027361684.1, read on the forward strand.
CCAAACCGGCCATGCTGAAGGATGTTGCAGGCAGCAGATCACTCTCCACGGTGTCTCCAGACTCTGTCACGTCTGTCACATGTGCTCAGTGTGAACCTGCTTTCAACTGTGAAGAGCAAAGTGTGCCAGTGGCGAATTTGCCAATCCTGGTATTCTGTGGCAAATGCGAAGCACCCTGCACAGTGTTGGTCTGTGAGCACAACCCCCATCTGTGGACGTCGGGCACTCAGACCATCCTCATGGAGTCAATTTCTAACCGTTTGTGCAGACACATGCACATTTGTGCTGTGCTGGAGGTAATTTTGCAGGGCTCTGGCAGTGATCCTCCTGTTCCTCCTTGTACAAAGGCTGAGGTAGCGGTCCTGCTGCTGGGTTGTTGCCCTCTTATGGCCCCCTCTATGTCTCCTGGTGTACTGACCTGTCTCCTGGTAGCGCCTCCAGCCTCTGGACACTACACTGACAAACACAGCAATCCTTCTTGCCACAGTTCGCATTGATGTGCCATCCTGGATGAGCTGCACTACCTGAGCCACTTGTGTGGGTTGTAGAGTCCGTCTCATGCTACCACGAGTGTGAAAGCACAACCAACATTAAAAAGTGACCAAAACATCAGCCAGAAAGCATTGGTACTGAGATTTTGTCTGTGGTCCCCACCTGCAGAACCACTCCTTTATTGAGTGTGTCTTGATAATTGCCAATAATTTCCATCTGTCTTCTATTCCATTTGCACAACAGCATGTGAAATTGATTGTCAATCAGTGTTGCTTCCTAAGTGGACAGTTGATTTCACAGAAGTTTGATTTACTTGGAGTTATATTCTGTTGTTTAAGTGTTCCCTTTATTTTTTTGAGCAGTTTGTATATTTATATATAAATATACACAATGGGGAGAAAAGTAGTCAGCCACCAATTGTACAATATGAGATTAAAAGATTAAAAAGATCAGAGAGGCCTGTAATTGACATCACAACAATACCACAACTATGAGAGTCGAAATTAGAAAACAAATCCAGAAAATCACCCTGTCTGATTTGGCAAGATTTATTTTTCAAATTATGGTGGAAAATAAGTATTTGGTCATTAACAAAAGTTCATCTCAATATTTTGTTATATATCCTTTGTTGGCAATGACAGAGATCAAACATTTTCTGTAAGTCTTCACAAGGTTGGCACACACTGTTGGTGCTATGTTGTCCCATTCCTCCATGCAAATCTCCTCTAGAGCAGGGATGTTTTGGGCAACACGGATTTTCAAATCCATCCAAAGGTTTTCTATGGGGATGAGATCTGGACACTGGCTAAGCCAATCCAGGAGCTTCATATGCTTCTTACAAAGCCACTCCTTCATTGCCCTGGTGGTGTGCTTGGGATCATTATCATGCTGAAAGACCATCCACGTTTCATCTTCAATGCCCTTGCTGATGGAAGGAGGTTTGCACTCAAAATCTCACAATACAAGGGCCCCATTCATTCTTTCATGTACACGGATCAGTCTTCCTGGTCCCTTTGAAGATAAATAGCCCCAAAGCATGATGTTGCCACCCCCATGCTTGACAGTAGGTATGGTGCTCTTTGGAAGCAAGTCAGCATTCTGTCTCCTCCAAATCTGACAATTTCTGCTTCTACCAAACAGTTCTACGTTGGTTTCATCAGACCATATGACATTCTCCCAATACTCTTCTGGATAATCCAAATGTTCTCTAGCAAACTTCAGATGGGCCCGGACATGTACTGGCTAAAGCAGGGGGACACGTCTGGCACTGCAGGATCTGAGTCCCTGGTGGCATAGTGTGATACTGATGGTAGCCTTTACTATGGTGAACACAAGCTCTATGCAGGTCATTCACTAGGTCCCCACATGTGGTTTTGGGATTTTTGCTCACCGTTCTTGTGAACATTTTGACCCCACGGGGTGAGATCTTGCGTGGAGCCCCAGATTGAGGGAGATTATCAGTGGTCTTGTATGTCTTCCATTTTCTTATTATTGCTCCCACAGTTGATTTAATCACACCAAGCTGTTTGCCTATTGCAGATTCAGTCTTCCCAGCCTGGTGCAGGGCTACAATTTTGTTTCTGGTGTCCTTCGACAGGTCTTTTCTTTTCACCATAGTGGAGTTTGTAATGTGACTGTTTAAGGTTGTGGACAGGTGTCTGTTATGCTGATAACAAGTTCAAACAGGCGCCATTACTACAGGTAATGAGTGGAGGACAGAGAAGCCTCTTAAAGAAGAAGTTACAGGTCTGTGAGAGCCAAAAATCTTGCATGTTTTTTGGTGACCAAATACTTATTTTCCACCATAATTTGAAAAATAAATCTCGCCAAATCAGAAAAGGTGATTTTCTGGATTTGTTTTCTCATTTTGGCCCACCTATTATGTAAATTATAGGCCTCTCTCATCTTTTTCAGTGGGAGAACTTGCACAATTGGTGGCTGACGATATACTTTTTTCCCCCACTATATATATATATATATATATGTATATGTAGATATATATATAGATATATATATATCCAAAAAATGGAGGCAGCACACCAATCATGTGTGATTTAATTGCCCATATGGCAACATCCAGAAGTGTGGACCTTTCTCGAGCAATCTTTCTTTATATTATGGTTTCCCCCGATCAATAGAGAAATGTGTTGGTTATAAAATTCAACCTTTTTGATAGAAACAGCAGGATAAATTCCAGCTGTCTGACAGAGGTAAACCGTGGGAGTGTTTGCTGACATATACTGTACATCAAGCAGGATTATTGGCATCATGTCAACAAGACCCTAAACTGAGGAGTCATCTACACTAATTTCCATAAAATATTTGTGAACCTATTCATAAGAAATTGAAGCTAGTGACTGGGTCTAAAGTCAGCTGAAAATTAAGTTATGTTGCCCCTCTCCTCTAAAAAAAAACTTCAAAGGCTATGAATATATTCTATAGTATCAGCAATGTGATGAGTCTGGTGACAGATGGAGAAGGAACTTAGGCACAAAATGCGTCTCCTTCAATTTACTCCTGGCACCATAGCAGAAGCAGTGCCGATGCAGAACAGGAATCTGGTCACATCATTTGTCATAGAAATACATGTAATCTTCATTGACAATTAAAAATCTTTTATTTCACTGAAATTGATTATAGTTTATATACATACGATTTCCTTGACTTTGTAACACGTTTCTACTTTAGAAAGAAATGGTACTGAACAGTTCCGTTATTTAACAGTAAGAATGATAAAAAGTAATCAGTGTTCAGTGTTCAGTACATAATGTATAGAGAAAAACAAACAGAAAACCAGCCATGGACAGGCAATGCATATTTTTTGTAGAAAAAAAATGTCCTAACAAAAATGCGGCAGGGTGAAAAGATCACAAGCATTTTATACACATTGTGCTAATTACTGCAAGTATTTAAAGTTGTAATTAGCTTATTATGCTGCAGAGAACCTAACATGGCATGTCTTTTAAAAGAATTTCTCTCCAGATCATTAGTGGGAAAGCTAACAACATCTGCTTCAAATAAAATCAACCAATTAGCACCGGCAACTTCATATAGTTTGCAATCAGAGAATTATATTGTGCCAAGTGCTAATTTGAATGTGAACACTATCTTCTTTTCACATCCCACGCTTATCTGCCAGCACAGCTGGTATTTAATACGACCAACTTTAGTACAGCCTCCAAAAACTTATGTTAATTTGAAGTAACCTCTGTAATCAGAAGTGTACAATACAGGCTGGGTTGTTCTTGTCTTAATTAAAAGTGGCCCTGATATTCTTCTGCATAGAAAGCTGCATTATCTCACCATTTAGTGTACAAATACAGGAAATATTCAGTAGACAAAAAAAAAAATAAAGCACATTGTTATGTCTCACCTGTGAGTTGGATCCTCGAATTCCTTGGTGCGAATAAGCAGTTGTAGTGCTGCATGGACGGATAACGATGTTGCAGCACAGTTGCCAAAAAGGCAGATGAGGAGACTGGATGGCAACTGGAAGCATTCAGTATCAGCCTATAAGGAAGCCGTAAACTCAGAACAGAGAGAGTGAAGGAGCAGAGCTGAGATAGTGACATAGCAGGGTAGAATAACAATGTAGTAGAGCTGGGTGTAACTGGAGGCTCAATGGAGAGAAGATCAGCAGATCCCAGTGACATGGTATCATTGAATAGGCTAGGAGACACACAGTGGTGGAGTAACAGAGTTAAGTGGTTCATGAGATTCAATATGGTAATGTAACAGAACCTAGCATGTTAGCAAAGCTAAGTTGGTCAGGAGATTCACTATTGGAATGTAGCAGACCCCAGTGTGTAGAGTAGAGCCATGTAAGCCAGTAGACTCACAATGAAGGCAGAGAAGAGTAGAGCATTTACCATAGAGTTCAGTTGGTCAGAAGATTTACAATGAGGATGTAGCAGAACAAGTATGTAGAATAGTGGAATGGACACCACCTACCTAAACATGTGAACTCATAAGGCCTAAGAGTAAAATGTCAATGGAGTGTACCGGGTTGCTATAGTAACCCAACATGTGCAAAAAAAGAGAGAGCCCACTGTGGCAAGAGAAAGATGGGAAGCTTGGTATTGGAGCCAGGAAAGATGACTTACCCACATGTTGTTTAAAGTCACTTTTATATTAATTGATGAAGGCAAATAACAGCCAAAAATGTGGTCATGTTCTGGTTGGGAGAATGAAGTTGTGTTAAGGTAGCTAAAATGAATATGGACTCATTTGCCATACCATTGACCCCACCTACCCAATATTATTTAGAATCTTGTCCTGCCAAAAAGCTTTGATTAGTCCAGGCGTAAATTCATAAGACCTCTAGAGATGTCCTGTCATGTTTAGCACCAATAGGCCTCCAAATGCGCCTTTAGAAGCCTCTTCCAAATGCTCAGCAAGATGTGTACACTATATCCATAGTGGGGTGCAAGGGTGCGGAGCAGAGAAGCTCAGACATAGAAAGTCTAGTACTCTAGTACTATAATGATTGTGAAAGAAGGAGGCAGAATATGGTAAAACATAACCTTGCAATCCCTGGAGAATAATTAAATTTAAAAAGTTCTTTTACTTTTTAATTGTTTTGCTTGTATAAGAGTATCTTGCATTCGTTTACCAAAATAGGCTGTCTAGTAATGCAAGCCTTTTCTCATTTTGAATATTCCTTTTGTCTTGTTTTCTTTTTTTCTCCTCTCTCTCTCTCTCTCTCTCTCTCTCTATCTATAATAATAAATGCCCTAACCAGCTTCCGGTTGTAACAACTTCCGTCCAGTTGTAACCGGTGACGTCACCACACACACACGCACATATTAACCCTCAACACACCACACCGCCTCAACACACACTCCTCTCACCTTTCACCTCCACTCATGTCCACTCACTCTTTCACTCCACATACGTTCCTTTCTCTCACTCCGTTTCTCATACTCACACCGTCATCGTCGCTGCCCCGACATCTTCCTCCGCCGCCGCGATCCAGGATCCAGACGTTCTCCAGGCCGCCGACATGTTCTTGCGGGACGCCATCTTGGATGTCGTGAAATCCCGCGAGATTCAAGATGGCGTCGCCGCAACAATATGTCGCTGGCGTGGACGACATCGGGATCCAAAAAGATGGCGTCGCGAAATCTCGATAGATTACGCCGACGCCATTTTGGATCCCGATGTCGCCCATGCCAGCGACATGTTGTTGCGGCGATGCCATCTTGAATATCGCGGGACTTCACGACATCCAAGATGGCGTCCCGCAAGAATATGTCGCTGGCGTGGGCGACATCGGGATCCAAAATGTCGTCAAAGTAATCTCGCGAGATTTCGCCGACGCCATCTTTTTGGATCCCGATGTCGTCCACGCCAGCGACATGTTGTTGCGGCGACGCTATCTTGAATATCGCGGGATTTCACGAAATCCAAGATGGCGTCCCGCAAGAACATGTCGGCGGCCTGGAGAACGTCTGGATCCTGGATCGCGGCAGCGGAGGAAGATGTCGGGGCAGCGACGATGACGGTGTGAGTATGAGAAACGGAGTGAGAGAAAGGAACGTATGTGGAGTGAAAGAGTGAGTGGACATGAGTGGAGGTGAAAGGTGAGAGGAGTGTGTGTTGAGGCGGTGTGGTGTGTTGAGGTTTAACATGGCAAGAGGTGTTAACGACGTCCGCCGACGCCATCTTGCATTCGTGAAATTGCGTCATTTACCTCATGCCGACTTGCTGTGCGAACGCTTGGCATTGCCTGTACCACCATAACTACTGCTGCCTTGGTCCTATGCCTGTTTACTGCCGGTGTCTAATTACTGGACCAATTTGCCTGTACCGCCATAACTACTGCTGCCTTGCTCCTCTGCCGATGTCTAATTACAGGACCAATTTGCCTATACCGCCATAACTACTGCCTTTGTCCTCTGCCGGTGTCTAATTACAGGGCCAATTTGCCTATACTGCCATAACTACTGCTGCCTTTGTCCTCTGCCAGTGTCTAATTACAGGGCCAATTTGCCTCTATCGCCATAACTACTGCTGCTTTGGTCATCTGCCTGTTTACTGCCGGTGTCTAATTACAAGGCCAATTTGCCTCTAACGCCATAACTACTGCTGCCTTGCTCCTCTGCCGGTGTCTAATTACAGGGCTAATTTGCCTCTACCGCCATAACTACTGCTGCCTTGCTCCTCTGCCGGTGTCTAATTACAGGGCTAATTTGCCTCTACCGCCATAACTACTGCTGCCTTGCTCCTCTGCCGGTGTCTAATTACAGGGCTAATTTGCCTCTACCGCCATAACTACTGCTGCCTTGCTCCTCTGCCGGTGTCTAATTACAGGGCTAATTTGTCTCTACCGCCATAACTACTGCTGCCTTGCTCCTCTGCCGGTGTCTAATTACAGGGCCAATTTGCCTCTACCGCCATAACTACTGCTGCCTTGCTCCTCTGCCGGTGTCTAATTTACAGGGCCAATTTGCCTCTACCGCCATAACTACTGCTGCCTTGCTCCTCTGCCGGTGTCTAATTACAGGATCAATTTGCCTCTACCGCCATAACTACTGCTGCATTGCTCCTCTGCTGGTGTCTAATTACAGGGCCGATTTGCCAATACCGCCATAACTACTGCTGCCTTTGTCCTCTGCCAGTGTCTAATTACAGGGCCAATTTGCCTATACTGCCATAACTACTGCTGCCTTTGTCCTCTGCCAGTGTCTAATTACAGGGCCAATTTGCCTCTATCGCCATAACTACTGCTGCTTTGGTCATCTGCCTGTTTACTGCCGGTGTCTAATTACAAGGCCAATTTGCCTCTACCACCATAACTACTGCTGCCTTGCTCCTCTGCCGGTGTCTAATTACAGGGCTAATTTGCCTCTACCGCCATAACTACTGCTGCCTTGCTCCTCTGCCGGTGTCTAATTACAGGGCTAATTTGCCTCTACCGCCATAACTACTGCTGCCTTGCTCCTCTGCCGGTGTCTAATTACAGGGCTAATTTGCCTCTACCGCCATAACTACTGCTGCCTTGCTCCTCTGCCAGTGTCTAATTACAGGGCTAATTTGTCTCTACCGCCATAACTACTGCTGCCTTGCTCCTCTGCCGGTGTCTAATTACAGGGCCAATTTGCCTCTACCGCCATAACTACTGCTGCCTTGCTCCTCTGCCGGTGTCTAATTTACAGGGCCAATTTGCCTCTACCGCCATAACTACTGCTGCCTTGCTCCTCTGCCGATGTCTAATTACAGGATCAATTTGCCTCTACCGCCATAACTACTGCTGCATTGCTCCTCTGCTGGTGTCTAATTACAGGGCCAATTTTCCAATACCGCCATAACTACTGCTGCCTTGCTCCTCTGCCGGTGTCTAATTACAGGGCCAATTTGCCTCTACCGCCATAAGTACTGCTGCCTTGCTCCTCTGACTGTTCACTGCCTGTGTCTAATTACAGGGCCAATTTGCCTCTACCGCCATAACTACTGCTGCCTTGCTCCTCTGCCGGTGTCTAATTACAGGGCCAATTTGCCTCTACCGCCATAACTACTGCTGCCTTGCTCCTCTGCCGGTGTCTAATTACAGGGCCAATTTGACTCTACCGCCATAACTACTGCTGCCTTGCTCCTCTGCTGGTGTCTAACTACAGGGCCAATTTGCCACTACCACTTCATAACTACTGCTGGGCAATTACAGGGTCAATTAGTATCTGTTTACTCTACAATACTCCAGGACGCCTTCTTCACTGCCAGATAACTGCCAAATAGACTCCTTTACCTGTGCCAACATGAGTCATAACAAAAAGTATGCCAATGCCAGTGAAAGGAAAGCAGCTTTAGCACTACGACAAAAACAACGCCGTGCTAATGAGACTCCTGAGGAAAAACACCATCGCCTTGAGAAGATTAAGGCTTATAAACGCCGTCGCCTCACACACGAATCCCCTAACTCTAAATCCATAAGATTGGCTGAAGAAGCCTCTGCACGCCGTCACCGCCGACAACAGACGGCCTCTTCCTCATCATTATTATTAGACTCACAACAGGATGCTTCCACATCAGCATGTGGAACAATTTACTGCTACACTTCATCCCATATGCCGTTCACTGACATAACTAATCAGCAATCTGTTTCTGCCCTATCAATACCACCATTCAATACCGATGCACAGTATGCCAATGCCAGTGAAAGGAAAGCAGCTTTAGCACTACTACAAAAACAACGCCGTGCTAATGAGACTCCTGAGGAAAAACAGCATCGACTTGACAAGATTAAGGCTTATAAACGCCGTCGTCTCACACACGAATCCCCTAACTCTAAATCTATTACATTGGCTGAAGAAGCCTCTACACGCCATCACCGCCAACAACAGACGGCTTCTTCCTCATCATCTATAATAATAAATGCCCTAACCAGCTTCCGGTTGTAACAACTTCCGTCCAGTTGTAACCGGTGACGTCACCACACACACACGCACGTTAACCCTCAACACACCACACCGCCTCAACACACACTCCTCTCACCTTTCACCTCCACTCACATCCACTCACTCTTTCACTCCACATACGTTCCTTTCTCTCACTCCGTTTCTCATACTCACACCGTCATCGTCGCTGCCCCGACATCTTCCTCCGCCGCTGCGATCCTGGATCCAGACGTTCTCCAGGCCGCCGACATGTTCTTGCGGCGACGCCATCTTGGATTTCGTGAAATCCCGCGAGATTCAAGATGGCGTCGCCGCAAGAACATGTCGCTGGCGTGGACGACTCGGGATCCAAAAAGATGGCGTCGGCGAAATCTCGCGAGATTACGCCGACGCCATTTTGGATCCCGATGTCGTCCACGCCGGCGACATGTTCTTGCGGCAACGCCATTTTGGATTGGCGAAATCCCGTGATAGTCAAGATGGCGTCGCCGCAAGAACATGTCGCCGGCGAGGACGACGTCGGGATCACTCTTTCACTCCACATACGACCCCTTCTCTCACTCCGTCTCTCATACTCACGCCGTCATCGCCGCTGCTCCACGATCCCCGACATCTTCTTCCGCCGGCGCCATCCTGGATCCAGACGTTGTCCACGCCGGCGACATGTTCTTGCGGCGACGCCATCTTGAGTATCGTGAAATCCCGCAATAGTCAAGATGGCGTCGCCGCAAGAACATGTCGCCGGCGAGGATGACGTCGGGATCCAAAATGGCGTCGGCGAAAACTCGCGAGATTTCGCCGACGCCATTTTGGATCCCGACGTCGTCCACGCCGGCGACATGTTCTTCCGGCGACACTATCTTGACTATCGCGGGATTTCACGATACTCAAGATGGCGTCGCCGCAAGAACATGTCGCCGGCGTGGACAACGTCTGGATCCAGGATGGCGCCAGCGGAAGAAGATGTCGGGGATCGTGGAGCAGCGGCGATGACGGCGTGAGTATGAGAGACGGAGTGAGAGAAGGGGTCGTATGTGGAGTGAAAGAGTGAGTGGAGATGGTGAAAGGTGAGAGGAGTGTGTGTTGAGGAGTGTGTGTGTTGAGGGTTAACATGGCAAGAGGTGTGATGCTATCGCATCCTCCCGATGCGATAGCATCGGGCCATAATCTAGTGTATATATATATATATATATATATAGGGAGCTATAACTAGAAAGTAACTGCAGAAAATTATCAAAATAATGTACTTGCAAAGCGTAATATCACAAGGCTGATGAAAAGGCCTGCTTTCAAGAGCTGCAGTTCACTGATACATAATAATGACTAGATAGTGTGAACTAGCAATTGGGAAGTGTATAATTGCTGGTTCTGAGCCACTACCTATTACAATGTATCAGTGCTTTTATTAGAGATTAAGTACTATGCTTAACAGTTAGCCTTTTAATCGCTTTTGTGATAGTACCCTAAAGGTAATGTCATAAAGAAGTACAAAACAACAATGTCTCATCTCTAAAGAATGTCAGTGTTGGATTTCCTTATGCTGATGATCTATAGGAAATACATAATATCTAAGCTATATATACACAATAAAGAAATCATTAAGAAATCCTAAAAGGAGCCAGTAAGGCAAAACGGCGCTGTCGGGGTAGGACAGTGGGCACCAGGAGAGACCTCTTTGTAGGTAATGAAAAGTTTATGAAGTAGCATTTACATTTGGCACTGAAGCACTTTACTTAGTGATTATATATACTGGTGTATGACTATTTACCAGGATGATGGATACCTTGCTGCAATAGATGAGCACTATGCATGCTATTTGACTTTTGCTGTTGGTTGAAATCAGGGTATAGTTCTAGCCATTTTAATATATTGTTCTATTTTGCTGCTCTTTTTTACCAACACTGGTCCCTTCTTGTTCTCACTGTCCTCTTTTTGACCTGTTCGAGAAACTTCCTTCGATTTTTTTAGATAATTTTTAATATTATTAATAAATATTTGGTTTTATTAAATTTTGTTATCTATGCCTCTTTAGCCCCTCTTATTGTTTGGGGTTGGTGTATTTAAATGATTGATATGAGGATAGTAATATACCTTCAATGGACATTTGATATTCATAAGGAAATTTATATGTAGCACTTTTAATTTTTACAATAGTATGAGTTGCATTTTTTGCTGGTAAAAAGTATATTGATCTATTCACCACTAAATTAAGATATAAAGGATTTCTTTAGTATTGCAGAGATGACTAAACTATTTTTACTTTATAGGTAGAACATATATGTTCTCTATGAGAAATCCTCAAAAGATATACATGTGGGGTTCTCTGGCAACAATTTTGTTATAGACATATGTAGGGAAAAGACCCGGACCAGGCCTTCCTACTCCGTGACGGATCCGGAACTGTTGTGGCTGTCATCCAGGTTTCATGGGGGAAAGCTTAAGGCCCTGGACCATCCTCTGCACCTAGGAGTAGGGGGTGTGGGTAAGATAAAAGGGTCACAGAGGGAGGGAAATCAGTTAGTTGCCGCGTGGACGTGCAGCGCACAGGAGGGCAGTGTCAGGGCTTCTGCGGAAAAGCCAACTGCCAGAGCAGGCCTAAACCAGCATTGGCTAAAAGCTGCTAACAGAGACTGCCGAAAAAAACGTACCTGGTCCCTGTTGACATCGCTGACCGTGAGTGACAGAATGCAGAGTTAGGACATAAGTGTGCACGGGAAAATTGGGACACCCGCTGTGAGGGGTTTCCTTTTGTACCTGAATTGAGTCGCTTGTTGTCCCTGTACACTGACAGGGGGAAAGACTGTGCTCTGTCCAGCTCATCGTTTCCTGACACACCGATCACTGACCGAACCACGAGGAAACACCATCACAGCCAGGAGCCAAGATGTCATCTTTTCCAGGACTTCAACGGACCATGAGGAATCACTGCCGCCGCCAGGATCTAGGACGCCATCTTTTCCAGGACCGTACTGGACCCCTTATGTGCCATTGCTTTGGCACCAATGTTTACATCCTGAACTAACCACATTCTGAAATAGTTGGACTTATAAGTTTGTTATTCTTGAGCTTCCTACCCTATTCTTCACACCCTTTTCCCCTGAGTTAAATACCCTGTGTTCCTTTATACTGTTTTCCCTGTTTTCTCCCTGTAAGGAGTATACTTGTTAAACTAAACCTCACGTTAATCGTTGCTCTGCCTCTGACCCGTTACCGCATCTTGCACCCTGCTCACACTTGGTGTAGTCGGCAGGATGCAGTCTACTGGCATGGAGGGGGCAGACCAAGTGTCTGGGGAGGGCCCTAGTTCCAGTATTTCTCTGGGGACAATGTTAAACAATTTACCTAAATTTAATGGGAGTAACACCATGTTGTGGAGCTGGACTGAACGTATTAAAGGTATGATGAGAATGCACTCTATGATACCCGCCCTACAGGCGCAGGTCGCCATGATGACCCTGGAAGGGGAGGCGAGGGATTCAGTGATGCTACGGTCCCTCAGACAGTGGGATACGCTTGACAAGGTGTTAGAGGAAACACATGGGGACCCCAGAGATGTAGGAGAGATGCACATGTGACTGTTTTGCCGGATTCAAAAAGAAGGGGAGATGGTGACATAGTTCATGAATGTATTGCTGGAAATACACACTGCCATATCCCGGAAAGATGGTGTGGGGGTAGGGTTGATTGACGTGGTGCTGTGTGATCAGTTAGTGACCAGGTTGAGAGATGCGCTGCTGAAACAGGCCCTGTGGGAGCGCTTGCGTGTGAACCCACAAATGACTTTTGCAGAAGTTGGAAGTGAGGCGAGTGCGCATGAGCAAGAACAGGGGGTTACAGTTACAGAATGGAGAGGTGGCTGTGAATGCAGTGGCTGTGCCTGGATGGGTGCAAGGTTTGCAGAGAGAAATCCAAGAGATGAGGGAAGACTTGACAGAAATGAAAAAGAAGGTGACCTCACTGAGCATCTGGGAGCAGAAAGCTCAGAACTGCGATGGGGTGGAAGAGTGTCTAGATGGGTGGAACTTCCTACCTGCTTCCTCTGTGGAGAGCTGGAGCACATGGCCCTGATGTGCCCACAACAGGGCAGCCTCTCCAGAGCCACCCAGAGCCAGAACAGCCAGTAAGAAGAACCAGAAGTCCCACCAATTTAGTTTCAATGTGTCCATTAGTCTGGGCTGAAATAAATGGACGGGTCATACGCTGTCTGGTAGATACCGGCTCCCAAGTAACCACAATGCACGAGAAGTATTTTAGAAATCATTTCCCCGAAGCAATGAGGCCTGAGTGGGGACAGGTGATAAAGTTGACGGCCGCCAATCAGCTCCCCATCCTGGTCAAAGGGGTGGCATGGATGCAAATTAAAGTCTGCGGGAAAGACTTGAGCCACAGAGGTGTGGTACTGACTTCAGGTGACATTGAGCGTGGCTATATTGTTACCCTGGGGTTGAATGTGCTTAAGGAGTTTGGAGGTTTGCTTATCAATGAGTCCCCAGACCTTTTTCTGAGACAATGGAGCCGCTGAACAACAAAAAAGAAAAATATTGCAACAGTTGATTCGGACAGCTCAAGCACAAGAAGTCTCCTGGGATGGAAAAGTACTGCGCAGAGGGGTCATTCTGGCTGTGAAAGGTCTTGAAATATCTCTGGGGCAGACCGTGCTCCCCGTACCTGTCTGGGTCTGCACCCCTTTGGAAGGAGTGGAAGTACAACTAGAACCAGCTGCTATAGAGAACCTACCACCCGGACTCCTAATTGCCCGAACATTGACTACCGTACGAGATGGGAAGGTGCACGTGAGATGTGTAAATTTGAGAGAGGACACACTGACACTTTTCCCCAGGCATGAAATAGCACAAATAGTTGGCATACCGGAGAAGCTGATACCGTCACAGACTGTACAGTTGACGGCAAAAAAAGGAGACCCTTGGTCTGTAGCAGTAGAAACTCATTCAATGTCAGAACCCCCACGGCAAAGAAAAGGGCAAAGAATCTTAGAATAAATGCAGGCTAAACTAACAGAGCTCACACCGCAGCAGATATAGCAGGTGGAAAATGTACTCGGACGCTATCAAGACGTATTTGCTCGTCATGAGGATGATTTTGGCTGTACCACTGAAATTGCTCACGAGATCGCAGCAGGTAAGGCTGCGCCCATAAGAGAACGCTACCATCAAATTCCTCCACAGCTGTACCAGTAGGTGAAAGGAATGCTCTCACAGATGTTACAGATGGGTGTCATCCGGGAAAATCAAAACCCATGGGCTGCTCTTATAGTCCTAGTACGAAAAAAAGACGGCACTCTGAGATTTTGTGTAGACTATCGCAAGTTAAATGCCTGCACTGTGCAGGATTCGTACCCGCTACCCAGGATTGAAAAGTCCTTATCCACCCTGGGACAAGAGAGATACTTCTCTACTAGTTCTGGTCAGTGGTTATTGGCAAGTGCCGATGTCCAAACATGACCGAGCGAAGACGGCCTTCATACTACCTATGTGCCTGTATGAGTTTAATAGAATGCATTTGGGCTAGCCAACGCTCTTGGAACTTTTCAGTGACTGATGGAGAGCTGCTTGGGTGACCTGAATTTCGAAGCCACTTTGATCTATTTAGATGATATAATTGTCTATGCCGCCATGTTCGAAGAACACCTGCAGCGTTTGAAGCAAGTACTGAGCCAGAGACATGGACTGAAGGTAAAACCATCCAAGTGCCATTTGTTCTGCACCCTAATTGAATACCTAGGACATGTGGTTTCTGTGGAAGGAGTACATCTGTCCCTTGGAAAGTTTGCAGCAGTGCAAGATTGGTCCACCCAGTAGACTGTCAAGGATGTCCCGGCTTTTCTGGGAATAACTGGGTACTATCGACGGCTCGTGAAATACTTCACTCGCATTGTGAATCCGTTATTACAGCTGCTGAGAGGAGTCCCATCTGCAGCCAAAAACTGGGAAATCCAGTAGGGAGAACGGCAGAAGAAAGCATTTCAAGACTTGAAAGTGGCTTTAACAGAAGCACCCATCCTGGCCTACGCTGACTTCTCTCGACCCTTCATTCTACATACTGATGGAAGCTTGCATGGACTAGGAACTTCAGGACGGGAAGGAGAGAGTGATTGCTTACGCAAATCATTCTCTTCATGATTCCGAATGGAATCCAGACAACTGCAGTTCGTTCAAGTTGGAGATGCTGGCGTTAGTGTTGGCTATGATGGAGAAGTTCGCTTAATACCTGTCGGGGTTTGAAGTTCTTGTGCGCACAGACAACAACCCACTGGCCCACCTGGAAAACACCAAGGTAGGGGCCCTGGAACAACAGTGAGTGGCAAGAATGGCTAAATACCAGTATAAGATCGGCTACAGAAGGGGTACTGAAAACACTTACGTGGATGCATTGTCCAGAGTGACACATGGGAAGCCTGGTCCTAGCCGAGACAAAGAACTTGAGGCTGAAGAAGTTCCTGGGTTCCGGAGTGCTGCCAAGACGTTGGCAGACACGCAGGAACAGGTACAAGTGGAGCCCCAGGAAAATGTATTGGGATTGCGGATTCAACAGGAAGATGGAGAGCTTGCACAATTTCGGAAGTGGGTGGTCCGCAACCATCTGCCTAGCAAGAATGAGAGGGAGACAATGGTAGAGATTACACCTAAATGATGGACTGCTGTACAGGAGAATTCAACTAGAGTGAGCCCTATCCATCACTTGGCAGGTGGTAGTTCCCGAGACCCTGTTGCAAAAAGTGGCAGTGGAGGCACATGAAAAAGGAACACATTTCAGCCAAAAAGAAGACCTATCAATGGCTACAGAAATTAGTTTATCATCCCTTACTGAAGATGAAGGTAGAAGTGTGTCAACATTGTAGAAGCTGTGAGTTGACCAAACCCCCAGAACAGAGGGCCCCCATGCAAACTATTGTGACCTCGGCCCCACTGGAGGTCTTGATGATCGACTATTTGACAATTGGGCAGGCCCATCAAGGGTATGAACACTGCTTGGTAATGGTGGATCATTTCACCAAATTAGCCATTGTGACTCCTACTCGAGACCAAACTGCGGAGTCCGAGGCCTAAGCCATCTGTAGAAACTTTATCCAGGTGTACAGCTGTCCAAAGAGGATACACTCGAACCAGGGGGCCTGTTTTCTAGGACGAGTAATGGAGGAACTACATTGTATGTACCCAATTTGGAAGTTTCGAACGATGTGCTATCATCCATAGGGTAATGGAGTGTGTGAATGATTTAACTGGACTCTCATTCAGATGTTGAGAATGGTGGAAGAAGATCGTAAGATACGCTGGCCTGAATTCATAGCAGAACTGGTGTGGGTATACAACTACCGCGTACATCGCACCACAGGGAACACCCCTTACACCCTGATCTTCAGCAGACCAGGCAAAGAGATCACAGAGCTGGAGCTGGACCCAGAGGACTGCCCACGGATGGGGGTGTCCACCTGGGTACGAGAACATCGCCATTGGCAGCAAACACTACATCGCTTGGTACAGGCCCGGTTTCAAGAGTTGGAGCATTCTGGGAAAACTCCTCTGAGGGACAGCTCTACAGGCCGGACACCGGATGTTGGTACAAAAAAAGCGCCCTCGAGATAAACTTGACTATCGATGGGAAAAAACACCGTATCGGGTAAAGCAATGAGTCAGTTCTGAAGGACCCGTCTACAAAATCCAGCCTGAGGGGGAAGAAGATGCCCCCACTTGCACAGTACACCGAAACATGCCCTGCCCCTGCATGTCCAGGAATCCTGTTTTAGAAGAAGAACCCCACTTTAAACGTTGCTCTGCCTCTGACCCATTACTACATCTTACAACCTGCTCACACATACCTAATGGGAGTCTGGTAGCACAGAATGACCAAGTACAGGTGCTTGGTGCACCCTTGGCATAGCCAAACAATAAAGTGCACCTTCCCAAGTACTTGTTTTCTCTCTAACTCCACCCTGCTCTTCTTTTATTGACAGCTCTGGCTTTATAGAGCCAGAGAAGGGAGGCGATAGATGGAAAACAACTAGGTGGGAGGATGCACTTTAATGTTTGGTCACGCCAAGGGTGCACTGATGCCTGTACTTGGTTTGAACTGTCATTCTTTGCTGACAGAGTCCCTTAAAATAATGCTTAACTTAAAAAAATCTTTCCCAAGTCATCTGTAGATGTGTGGTCAATTTAGTGGAGAAATGTTGTGTCTAACGTGTATATTTTATTTCCCTCTGCTATTTTTAGAGAAAATTAATTTTCCCTTTCTATGTCTACTGAGAGGGTGAACTTTTCAGGTGTATCTTACAATTTAACCTGTACTACATGTATGGGTTTGAAAGAGCCAGATATGTATGAGGCCTGGCTTTAGGGTTTGTGTCATCATACCTTTTTTTCGGGAAAGCATTGCTGTATCTTATGAAAAAAGGAGAAGATATGCCTTTTTTGTGATTACAGTAATTATAACTCATTATCTGTACTTTCCAATCCTTTAGTACAAAGTCACTTTCATTGATTTGTGGACTAACCAGTAGATATTTCACCCACCCTTTTGTGTCTGCTTTTCATAGCGGAGCTGAGGCACCGTTCAGACAAGGTTCGCCAGCTGCTCTTGACTATATAGAGCAGCTGAAATGTAATCTCTGAATGCAGGTCATCTGGATTATTTTACAGCTTTAAGATAAAAGTGAAGCAAATGTTAGAATTTCATTTCCGCACAGCATTACAAACCACGCAAAATATAGATTTATAGCTAAATGTTATGTAGATAGATTCTACCCTATAGCTACAGAAGTGCTGTCAATGCATTTTATTGTGAACAATATTATAGTATAGTGCATACTGGTTTTTATGGTGAAAATAAAAATAATTTACAAAATAGAAATATGAACAAACTGTATGGACAAAAGTATTGGGACACATATCTTGATCACTTTTTATTCATTCTGTTCCATTGCCTTAGGTGTATAAAAACAACTTTTTTTGCAAGGCAAGCGCTGTGCCCAAAGTTGTTGTTTAGCCTTAGCCTTAACCAGATAGCTAAAGTACATGAAAAAGTTATTAAAAACATTTTCCAAGGGTCTGTTGTCAGGTAACTTGTTAACTATTCAACTGTTTCACAGGAAGCTATAGAAACTGGAATGAATGGAATTAAAAATTATATTTGGTTCCATTAAAATGTAACTAATATCCTAACTGTGACAATATCTGGCAGACCATGGCCAATACTTGGCCTCGGATTGCTTTAGCAATCATCAGTACCGCACAATCACAATTTCGGAGTGCTGATTGTGTTAAAAAGGAAGCACATTCCCTAAATTAACCACCTAGCTGTCGCTGTTGCTATTGAAAACAGCATCTAGGGGGTTAAACAACCATTATCAGTGCATCGGTATACCGATTGCAGACGATTCTGCAAGGTGTCAGCTATAATATACAGCTGATACCTGCTGCATTTTCACCCATAAGGAAAGGCTATTCTCTTACTTCTCAAGCCAGTAAAAAAGTGTATTGGCTGTCATTAAGGGGCTAACGAAAAATCATATGGCCACTGGACTCCCAAATAGTAGAAATGTGTTCTGTGTACTGACAAATCATGATTCTTTGCCTTGCAGACTGATGAACAAGTCTGGGGTTAGCTTGTGACAGGAGAAAGGTACTTGCCTGACTATATTGTAGCATCTATAAAGTTTGTCTGAGGAGGGCTAATGTTGTGGGGTTGTTTTTCAGAGTGAACTAGGCCTCTTAGTTCCATTGAAAGGAAATTTTAATGCTTCAACACATCAAGACATTTTTGACAATTGTAGCTTCCAACTTTGTGTGAACAGTTTGGTGAAGGCCCATTCATGTTCCTGAATGACTGTGCCCCAATGCACAAAGCACTATAAAGGCATGGTTGAGTGAGTTTGGTGTGGAAGAACTTGACTGAACCACAGAAAGACCCTTACCTCAACCACATTGAACTCCTTTGGAATGAACTATAGATTGTGAACTAGGCTTTCTCACTTAACGTCAGTTTCTGACCTCACAAATGCTCTTTTAGATGAATGGGCAAAATTTGTACAAGATGAACTCCAAAAACTTGTAGGAAGCCTTCCCAAAAGATTGTGGAAGCAGGTATAGCTGCAAAGAGGTGACTGACTCCATATTAATATAATATATGACTCTGATAGTGTAAGGCATGTTTTTATTTTTTACTAGCTGGGAAATATGAGCTAAAACCTGCTCTTATTTTCCACATAGCAACCCAGCCAAAGGAAGAATACTAAGAGCTCCAGATTAATGTGAATTTCCTGGGTTGACCTATTCAATTTTATGAATCAATGTCAATAACGATGGTGATGGAGCATATATCTAATTTATACCAACCTAGCTGATAAAATGAGGACAAAGTTACTATGCATGCAGGGCCATTAAATATAGACAATTACCACTGGTGGAAGAAGTGGATTCTAGTGGAGGAATATTGGGTAGAGAACCTTGTAAACTTGCATTCAAGAGACCAAAGGGAAAACATTATCAGTCCTGGTATGCAACATGTAGTTCTATTTTACTAAATTTATAAATGTGGGGAGAGTTTCACTTCAAGCTTAATGTGTGTGATATCTTAGAATATTTTGCCAAATTACTCAGCATAACAACTGACTTTTTATATATTTCTGATTTCAGCCTCCCAAACATGATGCTAATTTGTATACCCACAGCTCACAATGCTCACTCACCTGCCAAAGACCAATTATTAAATTTGTGGCTCAGATTTAAAGTGTTAGTTTAAAAAAAAAGTTTTGGGTTGTATTATATATTTGCTTTTCTAATTTTCAAGCCAATACATGTCTATACATTTATTTCATTGCCTAATATAAATGAAAGTATCACACATTAAGTGAGTTTTATTCTTTCTATTATGTATTAACAAATGAGATGAGGAGTGATATGACTTTGACTACCTTAATCTCAAAGGGTCAACTTCACTGTTGTGGTGATGGTTTACTTTATTGGAATATTGTGCAAATAGACCTAAGAAATATATTTTATGTGCATAAACCAATTCTGCTAATTAAGTGCATGCCTATTAAAAATAATTAGCCTCTAGGAAATAGAGAAGTTTCACAGCAGAGTAAATTTACATAAATACTGATAAAATCAGCTTCTTTTTCTTGTAAGGAAAAATGTACATACATAGAAATGAAAGCATAAACATCTTCTTTGAAAGACTTTGTGAACCCTCTAGGTGCCAAGGCTGCATGCATTTTACAGTGGCTTCCCGTGGTTTCTGGCTTCTAACTGAATAAAAGACACCTTAAGGGTCCCGTTTCACATAGTGACGCACCAGTGATCCCGACATTGACATACGACCTGGTAGGGATCGCTGGTGCGCTGCTACATGGTCGCTAGTAAGCTGCCAAACAGGCATATCTCTTCAACGACGCACCAGCGATCCCGACAACGATATGACCTGGTAAGGATCGCTGGTGCATTGTCACACAGCAGCTATTCCGAACGGGTCCAGCCAGAGTCCCTGAGTTCTGTGTCGCCAACGAGGTCGCTCGTCGGCGTCAAACACAGCGATGCGCGCTGGCCAGCGGGACGCCGATGATGAAAAAATGGCCCAGGACGTTCGAGCACGATCAGCGATATCCAGCAGGGGGGCCGGTCGCCACTATGTGTCACATGTAGCAAGATCGCAGGCGAGATCACTGTTGCATCACAAAATTGGTGACGCATCAGCGATCTCGCTAGCGATCTCGCCATGTGAGACGGAGCCTTAACTTGTAACTTTTTTTAGGATTTGGTGCAATTTGGCTCTAAAAGTAGTTGTCTACAAACAGTTTAATACATCAAAGGTGCTGCTTTCGGAAAAAGAGATGTTTTTTCTTTTTTTATAATAATGGACAATACATTTTAGAATTTCAACATTCAGAGAATATGATATTCTGTAAACGGACACCTATTTAAAAAAAATAGACATGCATGAAATAGTAGATCAATCAATGAACCTCTCTGACAATCAAATAAGTTTAGAAACAGGCTAAGATTTCAGATACTTAGAAATATCTTAAAACGAGCGTTAAAAATGAGAAAAATGAGCTGGTTGCAAGGAAAGCGCAAGGGCAAGATTCACAAATGAGCCTTTCTGAGCGCATAAAATAATGTGTTTAGACTAGTGGCTCTAATGATAGACTATGTTTAATTTGAAACATGGTTGGGTAGCTTTGAATGAAAGAGCCATTATTAATAGTCATAAGGTCATTGTGTTTAAAATTAAGAACGCTGAAATAATGCAATGTGCTAGCTTAGCCAGGGGATATAATATGGTGTAAATTGGGCAAAGAGAAAGGAATTGTTATTGCTCATACTCAGAATAAAATATGAAATCACAAGGAAAGAAATAGGAGTGTTGAATCACCTGCTGAGGAAATTCTAAAGCTGATTGCAACTGAATGGCTCATTATAAACAAGGACATTGTAAGTAATATTAAAGGAATACATATCCTTTACAGGAGAATTTTCACCAAATGACATATTAAAGCAGAGCTATTTGATAGGATTTGAGTACGAGTTTATAAACTGTATAATTACTGAGCCAACTGTATAGAGATACGATTAATGTATTCATATTATAGAAAGTTAACAGCTCATTTTGCATAAACCACGGTTCTACTAATATTTAGTCATATCAGTAATAGTACAATGACCTGAATCACCAATCAGTCTCTCAGCTGGTGTGAAGCAGGTACAGAAGCTATCAAGAGGCTTTACAGGAAATATCAAAGTTAATAGCTCAATGTATAAATGAATAATAATTCCAGATTTTGTTGCCATTGAATTAGTGTAAGGTTTGATTAACATGAACGTCATTATAGTAAAGGGTCACCGATATTTAAAAAGATTTTTTTATATTTTGAGATCAATTTAAAAAACAATCAGGCAATAAATCCAGTACAAATGATAAATATACAGGCCATTTAATGCAAAGCATCCAACCTGTAATTATATTCTAGAATAAATAGGGTAAAATGAATTACATCCATTAAAACACATTCCTCTATGCTCTTATTTTTTTCCTTAAAAGCCAGCTGTGGTGTAATGACCACTGTGTCCACTAGGGGGCGCTGTGTGGATGTCCCAAGAGTGTGAGTGGTTGAAGAGCCATTATGTATCTCAAGGTGGGTGACCTTGAGATAGAGACAGATTTATGTTTATGAACGCTATTGTAAAGTATATATGTCTGTGTGAAGGACCTGTGGTGAGGTCATAGTCATGTGACCCGGTGGGCATGGCTATGGACCTTATAATGTGGCCAGGTTAGGTCACAAGTGTGAATGCTGGGACCTGATTGGTCCAGTTTGGAAGGTCCCGTGAGGAGAAGGATCTCCTCACTAACAGCCTGTGGAGCGGCTGTGTGGGTAATGGCGGCCAGTGTCTGAGAGTCCCTGAGGAGTGAGTGGATGTCTGCAGCCTGGAGAGACAGCCATATGGGAACCCTGACGTGGGTGAAGATAACCCTGGGGCTAAATAGCCTGTATAATGGACGCTATGCTGTCATGTGAAGCTTTATAATGGAAGCTGCGCTGTTGTATATTGCTGCTGTGGTTTATGATGGCAAATAAACCTCATGGACTGTTATGGCTTATGAAAACCCAAGCTGGAACTGATTGTGTGGCTGCAAGCAAGTGTCCCCCAACCTTGAATGACAGCGCTACCTCACAATTGGTGGAGAAGCTGCGGGCAATGGTGTAGCCTTGTTGCTGGGAGCAACGGATTAGGACGGCAAAATTCGGTGGCAAAGAGCAACGCTGAGCCAGGATGGCTGATGGTTGTGGAAGCCGTGTGATGTGCTGCTGACCGGCCACGTGTGAGCAGAGTCTGTGACGGCCTGCAAGTGGGGAAGCCACTGTCCGGCTGTGGTTCTGGAAACCGTGGGGCGGCCTAGTGAGTAAGGCACTGTCCGGATCGGTGAGCTCAGTGCGGCTGCTTCCCCAGGAGAAAGAGACTGGTGATTGCTAGGGTGTCTCTGCGGAGAAGAGGTACCCGAGGACCTGTGTGGGCGGCACAGGAGAAACGGACTGGTGTTCGTGTGGTACTGACCTGGGTCAATGAGTAAAACGGTGACCCGTGTGGCCGACACAGGTATCGGACAGCTGTTCGTGTGGTACTGACCTGGGTCTGTGAGGAAGACAGTGTACCTGGACGGTCCAGTGAGGAAAGGTCCTGGAGGGTCAGCCCTGGGAGAAGAGTCGGATCCCAGGAGCACGTGGTGTGACCTTGGACCTGGTGAGGCGCGAGTGTTGGGCAGTCTCAGGTGGAGACAGATGTCCTGAAGAGCACCCGCCGAGCCCCTGGACCTGGTGAGGCCGGTGTGTGGGGAGACCCTGGGAGGAGGGTCGCTCCCTGAATCGCACCCGGTGCGCCCTGTGTTGGACGGTCTCAGGTGGAGACAGGAGCGTCCTGAATAGCACATAGTCAGGACATGTGAGTTTTTGAGTTTTTGTGGTGTGTTTTTTCTTCTTTTTTCTCGACTCAGCCTGCGGTGGCTCAGTGGGAGTCAAGAAGGTGACAAGCGGCTTGATGTGGCTCAGTGGGGTCACGAAGGTGACAAGCGGCTTCCGGTGGATCGGCGAGTCCACGAAGACGGCGCAGCAGGAGCTGCAGTGACTCCAGCCGCTGTGTGTGTGAACAGCAGCCGTTGGTGCCGGTGATCGGTGACAGCAGGAGCTGTGCTGGTGCCAGCAAGGACTTGTCTGGTATCGTAAGAGACATAAACTGTGTGGTGTGAATTGTGGTCTGAGAAGACCGGTACAACAGACATGGGGAGATCCCGAAAGAGGGTGGAGTCCCAAATTGGGGTGGTAACCAAAAAAGAAGTGGAGTCCCAAAAGGGGGTTGAGTCCCAAATTGGGGTGGTAACCCAAAAAGGGGTGGAGTCTCAGAGGGAGGCGGTAACCCAAATTGGGGTGGTGGTCCAGAAAGGGGCCGAGTTTGATGAAATGGCAGCAATGGTTGGCTCAGTGGGTATGTCTGGGAAACTGCAGTGTTCATGTATGTCATTTCCAGAATGTGGGATATTCTTTCCGAGTGATGACTGGCCACAAGTGTGTTCCGTGATGCTACACCGGGAAGGGATCTCGGGACAGTTGGACTCAAAGAGTCAGGTGACGCTGGTAGGAACTCCTCTCACTTTCTGTCTGACCGAGAAAATGGTCCAGGTTCGCTGTGCACATGGGGTCACAGTGAACTATGCGGTAGACAGAATAATGTTTGAGGGTCTCGAAGGCAGTGAGTGCCAAGGGGGCAGTATACCATCAGACTTAGTGTATGCCTTGGAGTGGGGCCGGGGCTTTGTCAGGTTTGATGATATATGCCAGGAGGGTGGAGACGTTCCTACTGTTGGGCTAACCAATACGAAGACGGTGACGGCTCCTGACGTGGAAAGGTCAGAGGTGGAAGTGACCGGGAAAAGGGTTATGTCAGCCCAACGGACGGACAAGACATCTCGTGACAAAACTGGCGCTGACCTGGTGGATAAGACGGCTGAAGTAGTCACACGGTTAGTGAGTAACTGGAGGGATGACTCAGACTCTGGGGGTGACTGTGGCTCTGAGAGAGAAAGAGAGCACAGACTAGAGGAGCTAGAGAAAGAAGTCTCTGAGCTCAAAGGTCACATGGTAACGTGGCAAGGACTGAATCAGGCCCTCAGAGAAGAGGTGGATGAACATGTCAAACGAGAAAGCATACTGAGACAAATGGCCGAGCACAGGGACGAGGAGCTCGAGAGAGAAGTCTTGAAGCTCAGAGGTCGCCTGTCCACCTGGCAAAGTGTGAACAAGAACCTCAAGGAAGAGATGGAGGAACTCAGAGGAGTAGTAAAAAGTCTTCTGCAAGAGAAGTTGGACGAAGACTTACCGCGGGTGAACGCAAGTGATAATAAGACAGAACTGCCAGTAGCCATCGTGGCAAAGGGACATGAAGTGATCCCATCGTGTGAAGTTGGTGGGTTAAGAACTAAAGAAGACAGTCACCCGGTCGGGGCAACTGTAGTGAGGGAAGTGTCCGTGGTAAAGCCAGATCCTTCAGTCCAGGAAGAGAGCAAGACCATGACCTTCCAGTCTGTGATTGATGTACCAGAGGACATGCAAGAAGCCTGTGCTGAGGAAGGTGTGCATGAGGCTTTCAAAGAGGCGGTCAAGGCATGTGAGGTGCACTGGGCACCTGAGACTCAGCAGTTAGTGATAATATCCACCAGAGAAGATACAGCAAACCGGGTATCTGTCCTGAAAGAGATGCATTTGCAGTGTCTCCACGTCACACAGTTGGTCAGGCAGAGTAATGTGAAAGCTGCTCGACGCCTGGAGTTAGCCAGGGAGGCTATGGATCGGAGGGGTTTGCGGAAAGATGTGGTTCCGGTACCCAAAGCTCTGATTGGGAGAATCATTGGAAGATCCGGGAAGGTAATGCAAGACCTTGTGAATATCTCCGGAGTGGTGAGAGTGAGGATCCCACATGATGATGAAGACCAGATATCCAGTGAAGTGGGTAGGATTCCCATCATGGTGGTTGGCTCCATGGAGAGCCTGAGAGACTTTCGGATGCTCGTAGAGTATCGAGTGGGGTACCTGCAAGAGATTGAGCAGTTGAGGCAGGACCGCCGGCGAATTAATAAAGAAGTACGGAATACCAGGTGGCAGCCGCCTGCAACTCAACAAGATGTAAGGACCCGAAGAGTTCCGCCAAGTAGTGACATGGCAGGTAGCCGAAGAATGTCAGCAAGTGGCAGTTCGACGGGCCGTGCGAGGCTGAAAGACCGCTGTTCCTGTGAGACGCTGAATCAGTCAGACTCAGGCCAGACAGTAGGACCGATTAAGACTGATGACCGTACCAACCGGGAGAGCCGGTCAGTGGGACAACGGTCAGGTGACGAAGCGCACTCTAGGAGGGTGGTGACTAAACAGTGTCTGATGACGCAGACAGACTGCAACTGGAGGGTTAAAGACAATGACCGATATTTTGACCGCTGGGGGCGGGGGAGGCCTAACACAGAGATGAGGCCGTATGACAGATGGAGACGGTTCTCTCGACCTGTGGGGCAAGGTGTGATGAGTGCCCGGTCTCGAGATCCTGGTGTAAGATTGTGTGTTCAACCCCACAAGTTTGAACAGAGGGGTGGGGTATGTGGTGTAATGACCACTGTGTCCACTAGGGGCGCTGTGTGGATGTCCAAAGAGTGTGAGTGGTTGAAGAGCCATTATGTATCTCAAGGTGGGTGACCTTGAGATAGAGACAGATGTATGTTTATGAACGCTATTGTAAAGTATATATGTCTGTGTGAAGGACCTGTGGTGAGGTCATAGTCATGTGACCCGGTGGGCATGGCTATGGACCTTATAATGTGGCCAGGTTAGGTCACAAGTGTGAATGCTGGGACCTGATTGGTCCAGTTTGGAAGGTCCCGTGAGGAGAAGGATCTCCTCACTAACAGCCTGTGGAGCGGCTGTGTGGGTAATGGCGGCCAGTGTCTGAGAGTCCCTGAGGAGTGAGTGGATGTCTGCAGCCTGGAGAGACAGCCATATGGGAACCCTGACGTGGGTGAAGATAACCCTGGGGCTAAATAGCCTGTATAATGGACGCTATGCTGTCATGTGAAGCTTTATAATGGAAGCTGCGCTGTTGTATATTGCTGCTGTAGTTTATGATGGCAAATAAACCTCATGGACTGTTATGGCTTATGAAAACCCGAGCTGGACCTGATTGTGTGGCTGCAAGCGAGTGTCCCCCAACCTTGAATGACAGCGCTACCTCACACAGCACATAGGATCAGTATATCCAATCCAACAATTACCTAGTCTATCAGGGGTACCACAAGTCAAAGCATGGCTAGGAAAAATATTTTAAAACTTAACCTTTACTGATTACCCTTAAAAGGTCTATATATACCTAGATCAAACACACATAAAATCACAAAAAAAAAATCACAAACAATAGGTGCTCATGTTTAACAGTGCTCAAGTAAAAGAGGATTCGATCTCACCAGCATATATTCTCATTCACTCCCTCCAGAATTTGTCCGTTATAATGGAGGGTCCAGCGCAGGGGGGAAGGAACTACAGTAATAAGGTAGTCCCTATAATACTCCTTGTCGTACCCCTGCTTATCTCCTGCCCTGACAAGGACAGTACCCAAGTGTGAGCCTATTTACAAATGCCCATAAAATGTATATAATCCCATGTAGCCTCCCAACTGTTTAGGGGGATCATCAGGGGAGAAAAGGAGCTATCTGGGTGCTTGCAGCGGCAAATCAGACCCAGTTAACTGGCTAATGGTGTCACTACCTCTATCTGGCAATATAGTGTCTGTATATTTTCTCCCCTGATGAACCCCCTAAACAGGGGAAGAAACGCTTTGGGAGGCTACATGGGAGGCCCAATATTTTATGGGCATTTGTAAATAGGCTCACACTTGGGTACTGCCCTTGTCACGGTGGGAGATAAGCAGGGGCGCAACAAGGAGTATTATAGGGACTATCTTATTACTGTAATTCCTTCCCCCTCTCCCCCCTGCACTGAATCCTCCATTATAACGGACAAATTATGGAGGGTGTTAATGAGAAAATATGCTGGTGAGATCGAACCATCTTTTACTTGAGCACTGTTAAACATGAGCACCTATTGTTGTGATATTTTTTGTGATTTCATGTGTGTTTGTTCTAGGTATATATTAACCTTTTAAGGGTAATCAGTACAGGTTAAGTTTTAAGAATATTTTTCCTAGCCATGCTTTAACTTATTTTTTCCTTACCCTAATAGTAATTGAATTTCTCTCCATTAGTACATATGATTTAACATCTACTATATAATCATCTAATTCTGTCTGTCTGTTTGTAACGGAAATCCTGTGTCGCTGATTGGTCGCGCCCGGC
Source organism: Dendrobates tinctorius (assembly GCF_039654945.1). Classification (NCBI taxonomy): domain Eukaryota; kingdom Metazoa; phylum Chordata; class Amphibia; order Anura; family Dendrobatidae; genus Dendrobates; species Dendrobates tinctorius. The sequence goes on from NW_027361684.1 coordinate 59,106,468, forward strand.
CGACCGCGACCAATCAGCGACTGGCGCAGACCGGCCGCGAATTGGCACAGAATTCGAACGACGCACGCCACTGCTATCACCTGAAGATCTGCAGCACTAGCCACGGGTCATCTCCTGCTGCACGGAGGTCAGCAGAGACGCAGCCCTGAGATGACTGGAACAGCGCTCAATGTGCGGATGGTACCCAGGGTCTGGAGGAGATGAGACTCTCCTCCAGGCCCTGGGTACCATAAACATGTAAAAAATAAAATTTAAATAAAAAATAGTGATATACTCACCTTCAGACTCTTTCCCTCCTCTCACCACGTGCCCGGCATTTTCCGGTCCCAGTAATGCTTTGCACGAAAGACCGCTGATGACGTCGCGCTCTCTCGAGAGTGACATCATCTCCGGTCCTTCTCGTTAAGCATTACTTTGACCGGAAGATGCCGGGAGCATGGAGAGGAGATCAGGGGCCGTCGGAAGGTGAGAATAACATTTTTAAAAAAATTTTATTTTTATTTTTTACATTCTATCTTTTACTATTGATACTGCATAGGCAGCATCAATAGTAAAAAGTTGATCACAAATGTCAAACACTATGCTTGACAAGTGTGACCAACCTGTCAATCACATTCCAAGCAATGCTTCAAATCACTTGGAATGCGCTTGAATTCCGCACGCGAAAATCGCTTGAAAAACGCATGTTTTTGACAATTATGGGGGTTATTTTCCATTTTTTTTATCCCATAATATGTTTCTAATGTATATTATTGTTTGGGATCATATCCCCTGTATTGATGTTCTTGCAATGGATATATTTCATTTAAGCGGGTTTGGAGACAAACATCAGATGAGAGCAGCACCCTGTCAGGCATCATGAACATGCTTTACTCTGTTCACTGAACTTTACAGAACAAAAGATGCTGGAATAAACAATATAAACTGTCTTCCTCTGGGCCTGGACATTTCTGTTCCATATGTCTAACAGAATCTTCTCAGTATTATGAGTATCCTGAGTGAAAATGTATATATTGTTTATTTCAGCAGCTCCATGTCATCCTGCTCTCCACCGATTCTGTCAGGTTGACCGAGATTAATGTTCAATCTCAGTCAGCTACAGAAAGGTTATCTTCTACTTTATTCCTCTCCATTCCACTGTGGTGTCCTGTCAGGTTCAGTGTACAGAGGAATGCGCACTCACCATACTTGACAGGGCGCTGCTCTTACCCTAATGTCTGCCTTGAGCAGATGTTAGTTATTTTCTGAACCAACTGTGTAAAGGTACGATTAATACATTCATACTATAGAAAGTGAACAGCTCATTTTGCATAAACAATGGTTCTACTAATATTTAGTCATATCACAAGGACATCGGAAAAATATATATAAGGGGAGACAAGGGGCACTGAATCTAAGTGTAGGTGTATATTCACCGCAAAAAAAACAACTTATATACGTTGTTGCACTCACCCTTTGGATGTCTTATATATGCACTCAAATGATCTGTGTAGTGGATCCGCTCCTTGTACTCATCCGGTCTGCAGCACAATTGTGGGAACTATGCCAGCCTTAGTCCAAGGTGTGCATGTGAATATATTGATAAATAGAAGATTTCCCTTCTCGGCGCTTCCGGAAGACTAGGATGGATAGCAGTAGAGATAGTTTGCTCAGTAACTAATTTATTAGGACACTTACTGTAGATAAGAACAAAGCAACGCATTTCAGCCAGCAACGGCCTCCATCTGGTATAATATGAGCTTTTAAAATTTTTTTTTAAAGAAAGTAGTCTATATAGACTGGTGACTACTGACACACAACAGGGGTGTGCCTCAACCAATTAGAATTAACACCACACCCCAATTAGGTCAGTGTGACCTTGAATCGATTTTAGTATATCAGAATGGTGTAATATTATATAAAAAAAAACAAAAAAACCCAAAAAATATGCAGAACATATTATTAATTATAAAAGTAGCACAGTGATTTCTATAATCCTATCCACAGGATAGAAAAGACTCTTACTGGATTTTCCGGTTGAAAACCATATATCCCGATGGCCTTAATGAAACAATGGAAAATGTGTAGAGAATTTTAATGGAGAGGGTAGAGAGGAGGGTTAGGTAGAAGGGGTGAATGAAAGATGAAAAAACATTTCATGTTTTTTTCCTTTCCTCCTTTCTGAATTTTTTAATTTTTGTCAAGATGACATGCAACCTAATTGTTTTATGAACATCTGTAGATAGGATTGTTGGCCCCAGGTGTCAGCACAGCAGGCTGTCAGGCACGCGATATGATGAGAATGGAAAACTGGCAATGTGAAAGGTAGGCAAACTGGCAATGCAGCACATACTAGAAGCCATGGAAGAAGGAGAACAAAAGTAGGAAAATGGCAGGTCTGAAGCGGGCACACAGGTGTAGGTAATGTGAACAGTTTCCAATAACAGTTCAGAATGTTCACAGCAGATAGTGGATTAAATGTCAGCAAGTGCATTTTATTACATAAAGATTTCAATAATAGTTGAAGAAGCATACAGAATGGAATAAGTTAACCTGCTGGAATGATTAGGAGTTCACAGAGGTCTGAAGATATATTATGAACCGAGGACTTGGTTAAAGTCATAGTTCAAACTCATAGCTGTAGGACACAGCTCTGGTTTAGCATTCAGACCCAGGGGTGTGTCCACATGGCCCTTAAAAGGTTCTAGAAAGAGGATGTCATGGAGGCAAGCTGGGCCACTTTTAAAACCTGTACACCAGACACCAGCTTTCACAGGAGGAGAAGGCAGAGCCCTGCCAAGCTGATAAAGGTGCATAAAAGTAACCCCGCTTTTAGGGCTCCTTCCAGATAAGTCAGTGATAGATGAAAGAGGATGCTTAGTGGAGCGTCCTCACTCACCAGGGCCGTGGGGTACTCAGTACCGGGCCGGTTGATCTTCTCAACTGGGGGTTGTCACGGCAGCGGTGACCCGGTCCATGGCCCTGGAGCTCCATTTCAAAGGGGGGTTGTTTCAGTGTGCTTGTGGTGGTATAAGTTTATAAGTGATTCGTGATGCCACCTGTGGTGTTCGGCAATAGAGATGTATGCTGACGCTGCAGACAGATCCTCTGGGACAGATGGTGTGGTGCAGCAGTGATGTTATAGCCCTCCACAGGCAGGGCTGTAGTCACAGGGCAGTGTAGGTGAAGTGACATGTAGTTGGTGTAGTGTCAGGCGCAAGGGATGCAGCAGTGCTGGGCAGGTTGGTGCAGGAATAAGCGGAGGACACCAGGGCATGTAGTTCCAAAGCTTTACTCACAGTCTGTTGCAGGTACAGGTGCCCGCCTCCATGCCATGTCCTCCAGGTCAGGAGCTCAGCCAACTTCCAGACAAGATGAAGTACTCCTTTCCAACACTCCGCCAACATATGTGCCTTTCCCGAACATCTCCTCTTATATCGCCTTTGAGTCAAGTACTCTCAGTACTGAGTTACACTGGAGTTCCTCCTGTCAGATGTTCCTATGAATTCTACTTGTATGGCAGACAACTGTAGCCTGCTTCGGGGACTCCTTGCTACTAAGTCCCGGCTCACTAATATGTTGCTGTTGTGCCCCCAAGTCTTGTGTGGGAATAAAGTGGTCACTACTTCTATTCCTCCGGTGTCTGCTGCAGGACCATTAGTATCCGTACAACCTCGGGGACCGGACCCCGGCCTTGCGCTTAGAACTTGAAAAGGGTTCTCCTCTAACCCTGGTCCTTGTTCTCTTATTCTCCACACATTCCGTGCTGATGCTTCTTTCCAATGGAGAATCAAGCTTCCTTTCTCTGTCTCTTTCCTGTGCCAGTAGACCCAGATCACTGTGGCCTGCTGCAGCACTTCCCTCTTCCATCCCTCTCCCGGGGATCTTCTCTGTCTCTCACTCCGTCCGTCTACATCCTCACTCTCTGATTGAGTGACTGGACTGACTGACTGAACTCAACTCTTCCCGCTCTTTTAGGTGAACTAAACTCCACCCACCTCCCAGCACGTTTCGTGTTTCAAGCAGGGAGCCACCAAGGAGTGCTATGCTACACTCCAAGCAGGGAGCCGCCGAAGGTGCTTTGCTACACTACTTTGTGGTGTGGGGTGCATGTGTTGGAGCATGGTCAGGAGTCTCCACCTTACCTGGATGGTGGGGTACCACACCTCAGGAGGAGGTGCAGTACCTCTGTGGCGACAGAACCCTCAGGGGCGCCACATTAGCATGAAAATTCTTGAGCAGGATTTTGGGCTATGATATCCTTTTAGGTATCTAGCATCTCTATCCACGAGATCACAAGCCGTATTATACAGTAGTGCAAAACTTGTTTGATTTCATACTCCGTGTCTGGATCAGAGGCGAAAAAAGGAACTCTTTGGACTGTTGGAGAGAATTTGTTGAGGATCATAGGACAACCCTTAGGAAGAAAAAAAAATTGAAAAATGAGTATCTAGAAGCAGGGTGCTTCATCAGAAGCATTACAAGTTCAAGGATCGGGATAGGACATCAGCCTTGCGGTTCTCTATGGCTCTATGCTTGCTGAAGACATCTGCAAAGTTCTGATAGGAGGCAGAATTATTTGAGGCAGGGCACATAAACAAAGTCTCTGAGAAAGTAGCAGAGTTGGAAATTTGAAGTGGCTATGAAAGCAAGATTATCCCCTGGATGATCTGATCTGATAACTAGTCAATGTATAGCCAATGAAGTTCCAAAAGCACTGGAAAGTGGCAAAACTAAAAAGAAATGTCTGAAACATGTAGATTCTGAAAGTTACTTTTACTGTCCGGAATTGGATTTGACCATCTGAAATTGTTGAGCCATTCATGGAGGTTAGCTTCAGGGGTGTCTGAAAAGAATCTAAAGGAATTATCACTCTTTTGACCAGAGAGATGTCCATAAAAGTATTTTGCTGCTGCGGAATCAATAAGCACTTGTGCTGTGAATGTAAGGGTTGGCCAGGACCGTAGTCATGGCCGAGGACACCTGGGCTTCTGTGTCCTGGCCTCCCCTCACAGGAAAACAATGTTCACTAGTCAGCATACCTGTGTCTTCAGGTCCGACTCCTTCAGGATCTTGCCTATGCCGCAGGGGACCCTCTCTAGCTGGATTTGCATTTACTGAGACACAGTCCATTTCAACTTTAACAAGAACATCTTTACTGGGATCTCTACACAGCACATCCATAGTCTTCACAGCATTAACAACAGGTTTCACACGGCCTGTCCTTGCTGCTGTGTCCACAATTAGAGCACTGACTTCTCCTTGCACTGACACTGCTCTCACTGTGGTCACTGCTGTAGTCTTCCCACTGGCCCTGGATGGCTGGGCTTAAGCTTCAAACATTACGGGGCCCTGCGCTGTCCCTAGGGCATTAGCCCCCTGGAAGGTGAGGGGCTCTCTGGCCCCAACTGAGCTCCTTCAGCTCCCTAGCCCGACTACTCGAAAACAGGAAATGCTCCTCCCTTACCTCACAGCAAGCCCCTCCTAAATTAACTATTTCCAATACCTTTTTGCTAAATCTCCCTCTTACACTACACATCTAACTGGGAACTACATATCTTATAATGCCCCATCTAGTGGCCAATAATAGTAACTACACTTATGCTATCATATGAATATAATAGCATACCAATGTACATTATATACAGTTAGTAATATGGTAATACACGTGACTGTGTAGCAGTACCAATAAAGCAACTAATGGTAATACACCAAATGGTGTAGCAATACCAATACATATTTTACAAACATATTTTCCATCTCCTTACATTCTCCTTTTCTTATATTTGATGGTCCCTGACCAAGCATTAAAAATACTGTAATTTAATTACATGTAATACTCCACGCAGCGAGATATATGAACTCTGAAAGTATTGCCCATTATGGACCAAGTCTGTACAATGCCGCACGAAAGTCTATGTGTTAAAACAAAGTGCCTGGCTCACAGTCTTCCAGTCTTCTATGGCCCAGAAGTATCGCAATACTTCCAGGCCATAGAATGTAATTGTGCATGCTGGCGCAAGCGCAATACTGATTTTATGCTTTGCCCACAGTTGGGCAAAGCATACTGCGCACACGCTGGAGGCCATTTCAATGCGCACACGTGGCAACGCTACGGGATCTGTGATATTCACAGATTACAATACGTACAGCAAGCTGAGGAGGGGGGAGAGAAGGAGAATAAGCCATGCCCATCGGACCAGACCGCAGAGATTTACATACACCGCAGGAGAGCTAAAAACGGTATTTATGCATCAAGGGTGGGGAGTCGGGGGGGTATCAAAAGTACTACTATAATGCTTATGTGACACTAAACTGAATGATATCTTTACATCATATCACAAAAAATGGGTGACAGATTCCCTTTAATGTGGCGGGAATCAAAAGAAAATATTATTACTGTACAGGTCACCAGGACAACACTTTGGCACTTTTCTTCTTCTTCTGGCTCAGCATCCAAGTGGGAGAAAATGTGAAATGAATGCTCTAGTGGCAATCAGACATACAGTCATGGCCAAAAGTATTGACACCCCTGCAATTCTGTCAGATAATACTCAGTTTCTTCCTGAAAATGATTGCAAACACAAATTCTTTGACATGGATTAAAGTTGACTCAACCTCTGTCCTGTGTCCTTGTGTGTACCACATTGAGCATGGAGAAAAGAAAGAAGACCAAAGAACTGTCTGAGGACTTGAGAAACCAAATTGTGAGGAAGCATGAGCAATCTCAAGGCTACAAGTCCATCTCCAAAGACCTGAATGTTCCTGTGTCTACTGTGTGCAGTGTCATCAAGAAGTTTAAAGCCCATGGCACTGTGGCTAACCTCCCTAGATGTGGCCGGAAAAGAAAAATTGACAAGAGATTTCAACGCAAGATTGTGCGGATGTTGGTTAAAGAACCTCCACTAACATCCAAACAAGTTCAAGCTGCCCTGCAGTCTGAGGGTACAACGGTGTCAACCCGTACTATCCGTCGGCATCTGAATGAAAAGGGACTGTATGGTAGGAGACCCAGGAAGACTCCACTTCTTACCCCGAGACATAAAAAAGCCACGCTGGAGTTTGCCAAAACTTACCTGAAAAAGCCTAAAACATTTTGGAAGAATGTTCTATGGTCAGATGAGACAAAAGTAGAGCTTTTAGGGCAAAAGCATCAACATAGAGTTTACAGGAGAAAAAAGAGGCATTCAAAGAAAAGTACACGGTCCCTACAGTCAAACATGGCGGAGGTTCCCTGATGTTTTGGGGTTGCTTTGCTGCCTCTGGCACTGGACTGCTTGACCGTGTGCATGGCATTATGAAGTCAGAAGACTACCAACAAATTTTGCAGCATAATTTAGGGCCCAGTGTGAGAAAGCTGGGTCTACCTCAGAGGTCATGGGTCTTCCAGCAGGACAATAACCCAAAACACACTTCAAAAAGCACTAGAAAATGGTTTGAGAGAAAGCACTGGAGACTTCTAAGGTGGCCAGCAATGAGTCCAGACCTGAATCCCATAGAACACCTGTGGAGAGATCTAAAAATGGCAGTTTGGAGAAGGCACCCTTCAAATATCAGGGACCTGGAGTAGTTTGCCAAAGAAGAATGGTCTAAAATTCCAGCAGAGCATTGTAAGAAAATCATTGATGGTTACCGGAAGCGGTTGGTCGCAGTTATTTTGGCTAAAGGTTGTGCAACCAAGTATTAGGCTGAGGGTGCCAATACTTTTGTCCGGCCCATTTTTGGAGTTTTGTGTGAAATGATCAATGTTTTGCTTTTTGCTTCATTCTCTTTTGTGTTTTTTCATTTAAGACAAATTAAATGAAGATAATAATACCAAAGAATTTGTGTTTGCAATCATTTTCAGGAAGAAACTGAATATTATCTGACAGAATTGCAGGGGTGTCAATACTTTTGGCCATGACTGTATATATGTGTATAGTACCTTTTGAAGAGATGAGTCCTGGATGGATAACATCATAGTATTCTGTGCTAAATAACAAGGGAAATACTAAAATATATAACTTTATTTGGATATGTCACTGGTGAGTCATTGTATTTAATGTACACTTACACTATCTACGGTTTACTATCTACAGAGCTACTGAACACTTGCATTATACATTGTATATTAGGTAAATAGCATCAGCGTATAGTTGTTATTAGGGATAATATTTGTGATATTACAGTATTTGTAGTTAATGATCAGCATAGTGGTATTCTGAAAATATGTGGTGGTAATTTCAGGTTTAGTCATGGTATGGCGGTATTTGTCCTTTGTATGTGGTAATATTTGTACAGTGGGGAAAAAAGTATTTAGTCAGCCACCAATTGTGCAAGTTCTCCCACTTAAAAAGATGAGAGATGCCTGTAATTGACATCATAGGTAGACCACAACTATGAGAGTCAAAATGAGAAAACAAATCCAGAAAATCCTCCACTCATTACTACAGGTAATGAGTGCAGGACAGAGGAGCCTCTTAAAGAAGAAGTTACAGGTCTGTGAGAGCCAGAAATCTTGCATATTTTTAGGAGACCAAATACTTATTTGCCACCATAATTAGCAAAATAAATCTGTCATGGTTAGGACATGGTTAATGTCCTGTTCTCACAGGGTTAACTTTTGCCGGCCTCTCTTTGGATCTGGAAGGGGTATTTATACTCACTCCAGACTAGGATTCCCTGTCAGCTATACTGTTGTTCTGGCTGTGTGTCTGACCCCTGGTGTGCTTGTATACTTGCTTGTTTGGTTCCCGTGTATGACCCGGTCTGTCCCCTCACTATGTTCTCTGCCTCAAGTTTTGGTACTATCGTCTTCTCCGGTTCTGACCTCCTGGCTTGGCTATCGTTACTCCATTACAGTTTGTCCCTATTGTACCGTCTATTGCCCTTTCTGGTTTTCTGATCTATTGCTACGTCCTGACTATCCGGTCTGTCTAACCCTTTGGTATTGTTGTGCTATCTCGTGCTTTGACCACGGCTTAATCTGGTTTACATCTCTGCCTATGCCACTTGGTAACTTTTCCCGCAGTTACCTTTCTAGGAGTTTTCCTTCAGATCCTAGCTCTGTGGAGCTTAGGCCATGCCCCCAGCAGTCACGTGCTTCAGGCCCTGTTAGTCTGAAGCACGCATCTTCACCACTGCTGCCCCGCTCCACAGGTATCTTTGAGCACCGTTTTTGTACTCAGGACATGCGCACTGTCTCAGTGAGCAAGTGCAATGTGGTGTTCCTGACATTGTAGCTGACAATTTCAGTTTTTTTTTCTCTCTGAGGAAAAAAAAAATATCTTCATGGATTCCATGCAAGCTTTGGCTGATCAGGTCAAGCACCTGACCCAAATGTTCCACAAACTTAATGTGGAACAGTGCACGATGGCCCATACCCAGCAACAGTTGGTGGATACTGTTATGAACGGGTCACCAAGGAGGAAAAAAAAACAACAAGCTAAGTCTCAGAAAACCCGAGAGGTTGGTAACTATGCAGATTGCAGATCCCTGATCTTAACCACACAACTAGCAGCAGTCGTAGAGCGTTCCTACGATGGTCCTAGACGCCTCATCACAACCGGAGAGCTACATAAGCCTAAAGCAGGAAAAGAGGAAAACTAACTGCCCCAGAGCAGACCCCAAAGGAAAGACAGCCCCCCACATGTATTGACGGTGAAGCAAGATGAAAACACAAACAAAGGCAGGAAAATAGGCTGAGCAAATGATGGGGCCCGACTAACTAGAAAGGACAGGAAAGGAAAGCCACTGTCTGCAATCTGCCAAAAAACCCTACCAAAATAATGTCCAACACATCTGATAGCAAAATTAACCCTGAAGTCACTAGACTTCTCCCACTATATCAGCACTCTGAAATATTCTGAAACAGAGCAAAAAGAGGCCAATCTAATAGTGGACAAAAAGGCAAATTGGCAAATACATATAAATAGGAGTGGAAGTTCAGCATAGCCTCAGCAGGGGCAAGCTGACTACACAAGAAACTGAATTGACCAACAAGCGCAAGTGTGAACATTAGCAAAAAACAAACTTAACTTGAGAAGACTGGAAGAGAGCTGAAGTCCAAGACCTGAGAAGCAGACTGAATCACCAGCACCAGGATAGGGCGTCGGCTGTCTTATATCCAGTCTGATACTCCAGAGATCCAATCATTATCCTCCTCATCAGGTGGCAGATCACTACCACTTAAACCAACCTCACTACCTCCTGTCACCACCAGAGGGAGAACGGAAGGAGAACTCTCAACTGGTGGAGCAGAAAATGAGCTCATAAGAGTACCCCCCCTTGAGGAGGGGTCACCGAACCCTCATCCATGCCACCAGGACGATCAGGATGGGCCCGGTGAAAAGCACGAACCAATTTATTGGCATGAATATCAGAGGCAGAGACCCAAGAATTATCCTCCTGGCCATAACCCTTCCATTTGACCAAATACTGGAGTCTCTGTCTAACCAAACGAGAATCCAATATTTTCTCTACCTCATATTCCACACTGCCTTTAACCAATACAGGGTCAGGAGGTGCCACCACAGGAACTACTGGCTCAACAAACCTCTTCAACAGTGACTTGTGAAATACGTTATGGATTTTGAAAATAACTGGAAGAGCCAATCGAAAAGAAACAGGATTAAGAATCTCCAAAATCTTATAAGGTCCAATAAATCTGGGCTTAAATTTTGGAGATGCAACCTTCATAGGAATATTCTTAGACGACAACCAAACTATATCACCCACTTTAAACCGGGGACCAATGGTCATATGCCGGTTGGAAAAACGCTGGGCCTTTTCCTGAGAGAGTGACAACTTATCCACCACTTGGTCCCATATCTGCTGCATTCTCACAACCACAGTGTCCACACCTGGGCAGGACGAAGACTCCACCTGCCCTGAAGAGAATCGAGGATGAAACCCAAAATTACAGAAAAAGGGTGACATCAAAGTGGCAGAACTAGCTCTATTGTTCAGTGCAAATTCGGCCAAGGGCAAAAATGAGACCCAATCATCTTGATCAGCAGATATAAAACATCTTAAATAAGACTCCAGGGTCTGGTTTGTCCTCTCAGTCTGCTCATTGCTCTGGGGATGAAATGCGGAGGAGAAGGATAACTGAATTCCCAGATTGGAACAAAAGGCTTTCCAGAAACTGGAAACAAACTGGACCCCTCTATCCGACACAATGTTCTCAGGAATCCCGTGTAACTGAACCACCTGTTGTACAAACAAGGGTACCAACTCAGCGGAAGATGGCAACTTTGGGAGTGGTACAAGATGGACCATCTTCAAAAATCTATCACAAATCACCCAGATAACAGTCATTCTCTGAGAGACAGGAAAATCAGAAATAAAATCCATTGAGATATGGGTCCATGGCCTCTTGGGCACCGGCAGTGGCATCAGCAACCCACTAGAACGAGAACAGAGTTTAGACCGAGAACAAGTCCCACAGGACTGTACAAAACTCCTGACATCACGAGATAAGGCAGGCCACCAAAACGACTGACTCACCAAATCTCTGGTACCAAAAATACCCGGATGACCAGTCAATGCAGAGCAATGGACTTCAGACATCACTCTCTTTCTCCACTGGTCAGGAACATACAATCTTCCCAAAGGCAATGCTCAGGTTTATCCTCCTGAAATTCCTCCAGGGCTCGTCTCAAATCAGGCGAAATGGCAGAAAACTACCCCTTCATCTAGGATAGTAGTAGGCTCGGTCACATTAAGAGAATCAGCAAAGAAACTCCTAGAAAGGGAGTCTGCCTTAACATTCTTAGTGCCTGGAAGAAAAGAGACCACAAAATTAAAATGCGTGAAAAACAAGGCCCATCTAGCCTGTCTAGGATTCAAGCGTTTGGCCGACTACAGATTAATCAGATTCTTGTGATCGGTGAGGACCACAAATTGATGTCTAGCTCCCTCCAACCAATGTCTCCACTCCTCAAATGCCCATTTCATGGCCAACAATTCCCGATTCCCCACGTCATAGTTGCGTTCAGATGGGGAAAACTTTCGAGAAAAGAAGGCACAGGGATTCATCTTAGAAGTCACAGGGTCTTTTTGGGACAAAACAGTTCCTGCACAAATCTCAGAAGCGTCTACCTCCAGTTGAAATAAAAGTGAGACATCAGGTTGCCGTAAAACTGGAGCTGAAGTAAATCTCCGCTTAAGCTCCTGAAATGCTGAGATATCCTCAGGAGACCAATTCAGCACATCAGCTCCCTTCTTGGTCAGATCAGTCAGTGGTTTGACAATACTAGAAAAATTACCTATAAATTTACGATAGAAATTAGAAAAACACAAAAACTTCTGAAGAGCCTTCAAAGAAGTAGGCTGAACCCAATCATAAATGGCCTGTACCTTGGCCGGGTCCATTTCAATAGTCAATGGAGACCAGATAAATCCCAAAAATGAAATCCTCTGTACACCAAAGAGGCACTTCGATCCCTTAACAAACAGGGAATTCTCCCTCAAAATCTGGAACAGAGTCCGGACAAGTTCCACGTGGGAATCCCAATCACTAGAAAAGATCAAAATATCATCCAGATAGATGATCAAAAACTTATCCACAAAGTCTCGGAAAATATCATTCATAAAGGACTGGAAGACAGAAGGGGCATTAGTGAGCCCAAAAGGCATCACCAGGTACTCAAAATGTCCCTCTGGAGTATTAAATGCCGTCTTCCATTCATCCCCGTGCTTGATGTGAATAAGATTATACGCCCCCTGAGGTCAAGCTTAGTAAACCAGCAGGCACTCTTAACTCTGGAGAATAAATCAGACATCAGAGGTAACGGGTACTGATATTTAACCGTCATCTTGTTAAGGGAACGATAATCAATACACGGTCTTAATGAACCATCTTTCTTGGCCACAAAAAAAAACCAGCGCCTAAAGGTGACGAGGATGGTCTAATATGACCCTTCTTCAACGACTCCTTAATATAGGATCGCATAGCATCATGTTCGGGCACAGATAAGTTGAAAAGTCGACCCTTGGGAAATTTACACCCAGGCATCAACTCAATTGTCAAAGCTCCTATGAGGAGGCAAAGATGCAGACTTACTCTCACTAAATACATCAGAGAAATCAGCCAGATAATCAGGAATATCATGAGACTGAGGAGAGGTGGAGAAAACAGGAGCGTCCCTAAGAACACACTGACAACCCCAACTCACCACAGACACAGATTTCCAATCCAAAACTGAGTTATGAGTTTGCAACCAGGGGAACCCCAGAACAATAGTATTGTGCAAATTATGCAGCACCAAAAATTTACAATTTTCTTGGTGGTCTGGGGCAACTCGCATTATCACCTGGGTCCAAAACTGAGGTTTATTCTCCGCCAAAGGAGTGGCATCAATACCCCTCAAAGGAATAGGCATCTGCAGAGGCGTCATGGACAAACCACAACGTTTAGCAAAGTCCAAATCCATCAGATTCAGAGCTGCTCCTGAATCCACAAAAGCCTTAGTGGAAAACGTGGATAAGGAGCAGATCAGAGTAATTGCCAAAAGGAACTTAGGTTGTATACTGCCCACAGCAAATGTGTGTGCAAAACATTTCTCTTGTTTAAGGCAGACAGAAATACTATGAGAGGCGTTTCCACAGAAAAAATACAGCTTATTGCGCCATCTAAACTCCCGACGTTGCGCCCTAGACAAAACCCCATCACATTGCATAGGTTCAGACATTTGTTCAAAAGCAGCGCCTCCCGTGTAGTTTTATGTTCACGTAAACGCCGATCAACTTGAATGGCTAATGACATAGAGCCATCCAGACCAGAGGGAACAGGAAGTCCCATCATAACATCCTTTACGGCCTCTGACAAACCTTCCCGAAAGAGAGGTGCCAATGCACTATCATTCCATGTAGTAAGGACCGCCCACTTTCGGAATTTTTGACAGTACAACTCTGCAGGATCCTGACCCTGGTCTAATGCCAACAGGGTTCTCTCAGCTTGATCAACGGCATTAGGTTCATCATACAACAACCCCAAGGCCTGAAAAAATGCACCCCCATTAGTCAGAATAGGATTTTCAGGTGTCAGAGAAAAAGCCCAATCCTGGGGATCGCTGCGCAGCAAGGAGATGACAATTTTAACCTGCTGTACAGAGCTCCCCGATGAGTTAGGCTTCAAAGCAAGAAATAATTTACAATTATTCTTAAAATTCAGAAATTTAGACCGATCCACAGAAAACACATCAGGAGTAGGAATCTTGGGTTCAGCAGCATGTGACTGAATAAGGTAGGTGGAAATTCCCTGTACTTCAGCAGCAAGTTGCTCCACACGATCAGACAGTTGCTTAATCTCCATTAAGAAAAAAAAAAATCCTCCTACGGCCTCAGAGAAAAAGAGGAAAAAATATACATATAAAAAAAAAAAAAAAAATTCTGACACTTTCTTTTTTTTTTTCCCTCTACAATTCCTTCCTGCTTTTGAGTACCCTAGAATCTGCGGTATGGCTGGTGATTCTGTTATGAATGGGTCACTGAGGAGGAAAGAAAACCAACAAGCTAAGTCTCAGAAAACCAGAGAGGTTGGTAACTATGCAGATTGCAGATCCCTGATCTTAACCACACAACTAGCAGCAGTCGTGGAGCGTTCCTACGATGGTCCTAGACGCCTCGCCACTCTTATTATCTGTATTTGCCAATTTGCTTTTTAGTCCCTTATTAGATTGGCCTCTTTTTTGCTCTGTCTCAGAATATTTCAGAGTGCTGATATAGTGGGAGAAGTCTAGTGACTTCAGGGTTAATTTTGCTATCAGATGTGTTGGACATAATTTTTGTAGGGTTTTTGGCAGATTGCAGACAGTGTCTTTCCTTTCCAATCCTTTATAGTTAGCTTGGGCCCCATCGTTTGCGCAGCCTATTTTCCTGCCTGTGTTTGTGTTTTCATCTTGTTTCACTGTCAATACATGTGTGGGGGCTGTGTATTCCTTTGGGGTCTGCTCTGGGGCAGTTAGTTTTCCCCTTTTCTTGCTTTAGGCTTATGTAGTCCTCTGACAGTGATGAGGCGTCTAGGTCATTGTAGGAACGCTCCACTGCTACTGCTAGTTGTGTGGATAGGATCACGGATCTGCAATCTGCATAGTTACCAATCTCTCTGGTTTACTGTGACTTAGCTTGGTTTTGTTTTCCTCCTCGGTGACCCAATCATAACAGAGTAGGATGCAAGCTTTTTTTTCTCTGAGGCCCCGCTCCTCCGGGGATGAGTTCCAGAGGGTGGGGGTCGTCATTTTCCTACTTGGGGGGGCTCCAGAGGCATGGGCTTTCTCTCTTCCTCTGCTCCTGAATGTATGTCTGTGAATTTGTTCTTTGAGGCTCTGGGCACATTTATGATGAGCCTGATAGAGTGCGTCTGGCAGAGGATATGGTGATGAGTGTGACACAGGGGAGGCAATCTGCTCAGAGTTTAGATGTTGGACCGCCGAAGTATCCTGGAATGACGCAGTCCTGAGGGGGTTGTTCCGCAGGGGCCTGTCTGACCGTCTGCAGGACGCTCTGGCATTAGACTTTGAAGACGTATTTTCCGAAACCGAGGCTGAGGCGCTCCCACCACATAGACCTTTTGATTGTGATATCGATTTAGTACCTGGAGCCAAATGACCCAAGGCTCGTTTGTTTAATTTGTCCGGGCCTGAGCGCCAAGCTATGAAAGAGTACATCAAAGAGAGCCTTCGGAAGGGACATATTTGGCCCTCGGTCTCACCTGTGGCAGCGGGGTTTTTCTTTGTAAAGAAAAAAGATGGTGGGTTGCGACCGTGCCTCGACTTTCGGGAACTGAACAAAATTACTGTTAAGAACACGTACCCTCTCCCGTTGATTCCTGATCTATGCAACCAACTCACGGGGGCCAAATGGTTTTCTCGATCTACGAGGGGCTTATAACCTTATAAGGATCCAGGAGGAGGACGAATGGAAAACAGCGTTCCTGACAACTGAGGGGCTGTTTGAAAACCTGATTATGCCCTTCGGCCTCACAAACGCTCCTGCTGTTTTTCAGAACTTCAATAATGTTGGTTTTTCTGACTTGATTGGGCGTTATGTAGTCATCTACTTGGATGACATCTTGATATACTCAGAGGACAGTCAGTCACACTTACACCATTTACGTACGGTCCTTATGAGACTCCGGGAGAACCATTTGTGTGCTAAGCTGGAGAAGTGCTCATTTTTTATGCAAGAACTGTCTTTTCTGGGTGTAATTGTATCTGGGGAGGGATCCCTCACGGATCCAGGGAAGGTTCAAGCCATTACCGATTGGGTGCAGCCTCGTGACCGGAAGGGGTTGCAGTGATTTCTGGGCTTCACTAATTATTATAGGAAGTTCATTAAAGGGTTCTTGCAGGTGGTGAAACCCTTGACAGACCTCATTCTTAAAGGGGCAGATGTAAAAAATTGGTCCATGACCGCAAAAAATTCCTTCCTTACATTAAAGAAGTGTTTTACCACAGCCCCGATGTTGGTACAACCCGATTCGTCAAGACCTTTTATCGTTGAGGTTGATGCTTCAGAGGTGGGGGTGGGGGCAGTATTGTCACAGGGCCCCTCTACCCTGACTAACCTCAAACCCTGTGCCTTTTTCTCTAAGAAGTTCTCTTCGGCCTAGAGAAACTATGATGTCGGTAACAGGGAATTGTTAGCGGTTAAATTGGCCTTTGAAGAATGAAGGCATTTTTTGGAAAGGGCCGCTCATCCCATTACGGTCATCACTGATCATAAAAACCTGGCCTATATCGAGTCTGCTAAGAGATTGACCCCCAGACAGGCTCGGTGGGCACTTTTTTTTCCTCAATTTCATTTTACCTTCACGTTCCGACCAGGGTCTAAAAATGTAAAGGCGGATGCCTTATCCTGAAGTTTTGATTCTGTGTCCCCTCCAGAACCTCCTTCCTCCATTCTTCAGCCAGGAGTGGTTGTAGCCTAAATCTCCTCTGAGTTACAGAGAGAGATTCTGGAAGCACAAGCACAAGCTCCCAGGAATAAACCCCCAGGTAAATTGTTTGTACCCAAACAATTCTGTCTCACACTCCTTCAAGAATTTCATGATTCTGTGTTAAGTGCACACCCTGGCATTGCAGCTACCCAGTGGGCAGTAGCTAGGGGTTTTTGGTGGCCCTCTATGGGTACTAATATAAAAAGGTTTGTAAATACTTGTGGGGTGTGCACGCGCTCTAAAAGCTCTCAGGTCCGGCCGGCCGGGGAATTGGTGCCTTTGCCAATTCCGAATAAACCATGGGCACACCTGTCCATGGACTTTATCACTAATCTTCCATCTTCCAAGGGCAACTCAGTGGTATGGGTAGTGGTTGATAGATTTTCTAAGCATGCCCACTTTGTGCCATTACCTGCGTTACCATCTGCTGAAATCTTGGCCCTCTTGTTTATACAGAACATTGTTCGATTGCATGGAGTGCCCGTGAACGTGGTGTCAGACAGGGGTGTGCAATTTGTGGCCAGGTTTTGGAGAGCGTTTTGTATGAAGTTGGGGGTCACGTTGTCATTCTCCTCTGCCTATCACCCGGAATCCAACGGACAGACTGAATGCACCAACCAGTCGTTGGAGCAGATTCTGAGATGCTTGGCCTCCTCCAGACAGGAAGACTGGTGTGAGGTATTGCCCATGGCAGAATTTGCAACTGTCGTATTAATCAGTCTACTGGAAAGTCTCCCTTTCAGGTCAATTATGGGTTTGCTCCACAGTTTGGGTAATTTTCCCGTATGGATTCGGATTGCCCTGGTGCTGAGGGGATGGTACAACAGTTAAAAACCCTCTGGAGGGAGGTGCAGGGTAACATCTCAAAAGCCCAGAAGTACAAACATTTTGCGGACAGGAGGAGGGGGTTGGGTCCTGCGTTAACAGTGGGGGAAAAAGTCTGGTTGTCCACCCGTAACATCAAACTTAAAATACCATCTATGAAGTTGGACCCAGAATTTATTGGCCCATACAAAATTGTAGAGGTGATCAACCTGGTTGCATACAGATTACAGTTGCCTACCTCCTTCAAAATATCTAACATCTTCCACAGGTCCCTACTAAAACCTGTGGGGACAGTTAGAGAAGATCCCTTATCTGTGGCTCCACCAGTGTTGGTAGAGGGTCAACTGGAGTACGAGGTAGGGCGCATCATTGATTCACGGTGGGTGTGCTGGAGACTTCAGTACCTTATTCATTGGAAGGGATATTCCGTTGAGGATCGGTCATGGGTTCCGGCCAGTTCGGTGCACGCTGATCGACTGGTGCAGGCTTTTCATGCCAGATACCCTGAGAAACCTGGGGGTCCAGTGGCCCCCCATTAAGAGGGGGGTACTGTCATGGTTAGGACATGGTTAATGTCCTGTTCTTACAGTGTTAACTTTTGCCGGCCTCTCTTTGGATCTGGGAGGGGTATTTATACTCAATCCAGACTTGGATTCCCTGTCAGCTATACTGTTATTATGGCTGTGTGTCTGACCCCTGGTGTGCTTGTATACTGCATTGCTTGTTTGATTCCTGTGTATGACCCGGTTTGTCCCCTCACTCTGTTCTCTGTCTCACGTTTTGGTACTATCGTCTTCTCCAGTCCTTCTGGCTTGGCTATCGTTACTCCATTACAATTTGTCCCTATTGTACCGTCTATTGCCCGTTCTGGTTTTCTGATCTATTGCTACGTCCTGACTATCCGTTCTGTCTAACCCGTTGGTATTGTTGTGCTATCTCGTGCTTTGACCCCGGCTTAATCTGGTTTACATCTCTGCCTATGCCCCTTGGTAACGTGTCCTGCAGTTACCTTTTGTCACGATGACTCGTCCTGTGTGACGCGACCCGCAAGCCCGTAACTAAAACGACCAGACGTGGCACGTGATACTGTACTGTGTGACACGGCCCGCAGGCCGGTAACTAAAACAACAAGACATGGGGAAAGGGGAAACAGATGCAACGGTGGGCCCTGCGATAGGGGAAGGGGGCGTGGAAACCTCCTGCACTCCCCTGAGTCAGTGGCCTAACGCTCCTAACGTTCCCTATGCCAGTTCTGCACTGGGTGCCGATCAGGAACCTGTCGCCCTAGCATGCCCTACACATATCCCTTGCTAGGGAGCTGGGTGGTGCAGGGACTGGCCCCATCGCTGTACTAATACACACTAAGGAAAAACACAAACAGGGAAACACCACTTAGCTTTACTCTGTTGCACTTGCTCTTGGCAACAGAGTCCACACCAGACTGCAGCTCTCCTCATGAATCGCTGCCACCAAGCTGTGTCAGAGCTACAAGGAAATCCCCTATGACTCCTTCCACACCAGGACTAAGACAGTGCTGCAAGGAACGCTCTCCAGCTCCTTCCTCCACCAAGGATGGTTGAAATGAACACTATCACCAAAACTGATTGCAACACCTGTGACTCTTTTATAGCAGAGCCAGCAATCATACCTGCATTATAATCATGTGCACTTAACTAAAGAAACAAGAGTGCAATGACGCTCACCACCGGGGGCAAACTTAGAGCAAATGACACCACAGTGCAATAATCCTAATGGCAACCGGGGGCAAAAACCAAACTTAAGCACAGCTTAAGAAAAAAAAAGGTTACCTGTGCTTTTTATCAGTCCTGATCCAGCATGGATCATGACACCTGTTGTGAGTTCATTTTCCCCTTCATTACTGAGGCCCGAGGAACTCCCTCTTCTGGTAAAGAAAGGTAGTGAGCCTGATTGTCAAACACCTGAGGCTGATGATTGTGACTGGCTGATTGGAGTTACGGACTGGATATAATGCTGCCGACGCCCTTCTGCCCTGCGGGTGATTTCTCTGTGGGATCCTTGGAGACCAGTCTGAATTCCTGCTCCTCCAAAGCTAAGTTTGCTGCTCGGCCTTTTGCTTTTGTGCTTTGACTTTGTTTTTGCTTTGTTTTTCTGGATTTCTGCCATTCCCTGCTGGGGTGTGCTGAATTCATTTAGCTCTGTCTTCTGAAAATACCTGTGTGCTGATTCAGTTTTTGAAGCCTAGCTGCTTCAGGGCCTTTTTCATATCAGCTGGTTGGCTTATGTCTTTGATAGGGTTTTGGCAGATTGCAGACAGCAGCCTTCCTGTCCTTTCCTGTCTAGGTAGTTTTGGGGCCCCGTCTTTGCTCAGTCTATCTTTCTGTGTTAGTATTTTCATCTTGCTTCACCGTCATTATATGTTGGGGGCTGCCTATTGCTTTGGGGTCTGCTCTGGGGCAGTTTAGATTTCCCCTTTCTTTCTTTAGGCCTATGTATTTCTCCGGCTGTGATCGAGGGGTCTAGGGCATCGTAGGAACCCCCCACGGCTACTGCTAGTTGTGTTGATAGGTTCAGGGGTCTGCAATCTGATAGTTGCCAACTTCTCTGGTTTTCTGGACTTAGCTTGTATTTCTGCTTTTGCCTCCTATGGTGACTCATTCATAACAGACACCTTTCTAGGAGTTTTCCTTCAGCTCCTAGCTCTGTGGAGCTTAGGCCACGCCCCCAGCAATCACGTGCTTCAGGCCCTGTTAGTCTGAAGCACGCATCTTCACCACTGATGCCCAGCTACACAGGTATCTTTGAGCACCGTTTTTGTACTCAGGACACGCGCACTGGCTCAGTGAGCAAGTGCAGTGTGATGTTCCTGACAAAATCTTGCCACATCAGACAAGGTGATTTTCTGGATTTGTTTTCTCATTTTAACTCTCATAGTTGTGGTCTACCTATGATGTCAATTACAGGCCTCTCTCATCTTTTTAAGTGGAAGAACTTGCACAATTGGTGACCGACTTAATACTTTTTTTCCCCACTGTACAGTATATTGGTCTTAAAAAACAAAAAAAAAAAAATAAAAAAATAAAAAACAATAAAAAACAAATCTGAACTGAGACAAGTAAGTTAATGTGTATGCACAATGTAAGTGCATTTTAACACATGACCATTAACCAGAGAAAACAGAAAGCAAAAAACACAAATATCCTGAACTAAAAGTAAAAAATATACTGCAAATAATGCATAAAGGTAATAATAATAATAAGGGTATTTAGTAAACATAATTTTGATCAAAATAATGTACAAGCCATTCCGCCACGTCACGGCAACCCTTGTGGGACAGTCCCTACTCTAGTATTTAAAACCTTATCACTTGCCAAGTGGCGTGAATGTGAATAAGGGTCGAGCGGCTGAACCACTTGTAACAGCTTAGGCCAGACTGGATGGCTTTCCCAGCTCAGAAAAAGGGCGGTCACACCCCTATATGCACTGAATGCACAATGAAATGAATAAAAAACAAATCTGAACTGAGACAAGTAAGTTAATGTGTATGCACAATGTAAGTGCATTTTAACACATGACCATTAACCAGAGAAAACAGAAAGCAAAAAACACAAATATCCTGAACTAAAAGTAAAAAATATACTGCAAATAATGCATAAAGGTAATAATAATAATAAGGGTATTTAGTAAACATAATTTTGATCAAAATAATGTACAAGCCATCCCGCCACGTCACGGCAACCCTTGTGGGACAGTCCCTACTCTAGTATTTAAAACCTTATCACTTGCCAAGTGGCGTGAATGTGAATATTCAGGATATTTGTGTTTTTTGCTTTCTGTTTTCTCTGGTTAATGGTCATGTGTTAAAATGCACTTACATTGTGCATACACATTAACTTACTTGTCTCAGTTCAGATTTGTTTTTTATTCATTTCATTGTGCATTCAGTGCATATAGGGGTGTGACCGCCCTTTTTCTGAGCTGGGAAAGCCATCCAGTCTGGCCTAAGCTGTTACAAGTGGTTCAGCCGCTCGACCCTTATTCACATTCACGCCACTTGGCAAGTGATAAGGTTTTAAATACTAGAGTAGGGACTGTCCCACAAGGGTTGCCGTGACGTGGCGGGATGGCTTGTACATTATTTTGATCAAAATTATGTTTACTAAATACCCTTATTATTATTATTACCTTTATGCATTATTTGCAGTATATTTTTTACTTTTAGTTCAGGATATTTGTGTTTTTTGCTTTCTGTTTTCTCTGGTTAATGGTCATGTGTTAAAATGCACTTACATTGTGCATACACATTAACTTACTTGTCTCAGTTCAGATTTGTTTTTTATTCATTTCATTGTGCATTCAGTGCATATAGGGGTGTGACCGCCCTTTTTCTGAGCTGGGAAAGCCATCCAGTCTGGCCTAAGCTGTTACAAGTGGTTCAGCCGCTCAACCCTTATTCACATTCACGCCACTTGGCAAGTGATAAGGTTTTAAATACTAGAGTAGGGACTGTCCCACAAGGGTTGCCGTGAAGTGGCGGGATGGCTTGTACATTATTTTGATCAAAATTATGTTTACTAAATACCCTTATTATTATTATTACCTTCATGCATTATTTGCAGTATATTTTTTACTTTTAGTTCAGGATATTTGTGTTTTTTGTTTTCTGTTTTCTCCAGTATATTGGTCTTGCTATAGTTTTTTTTTCAGTGGATTAATGTATTGTATTGTGTTGTGTAGATAACTTGGTCTCTCTACTATCAAAAAAGCCAAGATTCTTATTTTCATTGGTTATTAAATACTTGAAAATTTAACATCTCCCTGTCCTGTGACATACTATTATACAGTGGCAGAGATGCAACTGTAAGGGTGGGACAGGACTGTAGTCGTGACCTGAATAACGGCAATATTTATATCCAGTCCTTCACTACAGAAAACTGTATTCTTCTCTCCAGCATACCTGTATCTCCAGATTCAGCTTCCTATGGGCACTTCCCAGGCAACACCGGTCCCTCTTTCAGGCAACCCCCAGTAATGGAGACACAGTCCAAGTTAGCTTCAACACTTTCTTTACTGAGTACTTCACACGTTACATCCACAGTTGGCACATTGTGACATTTACTGGTTTCCTCATCTTTGCCTTTCTGGCTGTCGCTTCTGTGCAGTACATGCCTGGACCAAACTGTCCTTGACTGCTCCCCAGTTCATTCCTGGCCTAACCTCACCATGATGACAATTCCTTTTGCCTGTTTTGCCCCAGGCTCAAAATCATCAGTCACCAGGTTTGGTTGCCTCTGGTAAAGCATCTGGCCCATCTGTACTGATCTTGTTGAAGCTCCAACTTCCTTCATATCATCAGTCCTACCGATTCCTGCCTAAAAGCATTGGCCCAGGTGATAAGTCACCACATCTCTTCTTTTCCTGCACTGGCCCACTGCTAAGACACACAGTGGCTGTGGGTAATGTGGGCTGCAGCGCTTGATCATTGTGTGGCTGCCAAGCTGTCCAGGCCTATAGCCCATGTGGACCCTAGGGCACCCTGGCCCCATCTGAACTAACTTCCTAAAAACTTCTCTAAAACTTGCAGCTTACCACTCGGCAGCCCCTCCTACTTAAACCCCGCACACGTGGGGTTAATGTCTGGAACCAGTGCTGATGACTGGTATTTCTGGGGTTAAAGGTTGTGATCCCAGTGCAGGCTTACCTGCACACCTGGGGCTATGATTGTGGCCTCTCCCTGGTTCTGGGAGAGGCTTCTTATAGCCTCTGGATGCTGCCATCCCCGTCAGTTATACTTTCGCCCTTGGCATTGTGTGGTGACCCCTGAGTGTGTTTGTGCTGTGTTCTGGTTGCTTGATTTTCTGTGTACGACTCGGTCTGTTCTCTGGATATTGCTTTGGATTCTGCTTGGTACCTTCTATGTCTGTTTGGTTTTGACTTCTGCTTGGCCCTGACTAACCGTTCTGTCTCATCCCTGGTACTTTACTGATATCTCTGTGTATGACCACCATTTTGCCTGACTCTGAATATTTCTGTCTAGTATCCTGCCATCTCTGAAAGCAGGATGCTAAGCCCCGCCCCCTTGCAGTCACAGGACCGTAGGTCCTGTGACTGCTTGCTAAACTTCAGCGTCCACAGGTCCTGTGTATCTGTACTTTCCGGCTTTACCAGACCCCGGGCCCCCCTACAGTGTGGGTGAGTCCCTGCTCAGCGGAGGCTGCACGCCGGCCCTGACAGGATCCTGACACCACCGATACGCCTTTTAACGGCGGTAATTAAAGGTACTTAAGCCACAGTAAATAGCGCCCCCCAGTGTCAGATTTTCTCCCAAAGAACATAAATTGGGTCGGTTTTTACCGACCCTGCTTTTGCGATCGCCGTTATTAACCCTATAATGGCGACCACAAAAAAAGCCGCGATTTTGCATTTAATTTCTCTTTCCTCTGATGTGATCGCACATCATAGGATACAGAAATAAGGTCCTCGATCCCCCGGTACCTCTTGGTGGTCTGGGGTCCCCTCCCGGTGGTACTGTGTCCCACCGGCGTCCTCCGGTGGGTGCCGCCATCTTTGATCTGGAAGAAAATAGCGGGCACATGCGCAGTGCGCCCGCCGCGAATCTGCAGGCTCCGGCTGGCAGATTCCATTCATTTTGATCACTATGATAAACTATCATAGTGATCAAAATAAAAAAAATAGTAAATAACCCCCCCCCCCGTTTATCACCCCCTTAATTAGGCAAACATAATGAAATATTTTTTTTTTCATTTTTCCATTAGGGTTAGGGCTAGGGTTAAGGCTAGGGTTAGGGTTAGGGCTAGGGTTAGGTTAGGGTTAGAATTAGGGTTAGGGTTAGAATTAGGATTAGAATTAGGGTTAGGGTTGGAATTAGGGTTAGGGCTAGGGTTAGAATTAGAGTTAGAATTAGGGTTAAGGTGAATTAGGATTAGGGTTAAAATTAGGATTAGGGTTGGGATTAGGGTTAGGGTTGGGATTAGGGTTAGGGCTATGTTGGGGTTAGGGATGGAGCAAGAAATGAGGGGGTTTCCACTATTTATCCACTTTTGGGGTCTAAAAATTGGGGGCTAAAAAATCACTTCTGTGGAAATAAAAAAGACTTTATTTTCACGGCTCTGTGTTATAAACTTCTGTGAAGCACTTGGGGGTTCAAAGTGCTCACCACACATCTAGATAAGCTCCTTGGGGGGTCTAGTTTCCAAAATGGGGTCACTTGTGGGGAGTTTATACTGTTTAGGCACATCATGGGCTCTGCAAACGCAACATGACGCCCGCAGACCATTCCATCAAAGTCTGCATTCCAAAATGGCACTCCTTCCCTTCTAAGCTCTCCCATGCGCCCAAACAGTGGTTCCCCCCACATATCAGGTATCAGCGTACTCAGGACAAATTGCACAACAACTATTGTGGTCCAATTTCTCCTGTTACCCTTAGGAACATAAAAAATAGCTGGCTAAAAAAATCATTTTTGAGGAAAAAAAATAATTTTTAATTTTCACGGCTCTGCGTTTTAAACTTCTGTGAAGCTCTTGGGGGTTCAAAGTGCTCACCATATAGCTAGATAAGCTCGTTCAGGGGTTTAGTTTCCAAAATCGGGTCACTTGTGGGGGGTTTATACTGTTTAGGCACATCAGTGGCTCTGCAAACGCAAAATGACGCCTGCAGACCATTCCATCAAAGTCTGCATTCCAAAATGGCGCTCCTTCCCTTTCGAGCTCTCCCATGCACCCAAACAGTGGTTCCCCCCACATATGGGGTATCAGCGTACTCAAAACAATTTGCACAACAACTTTTGTGGTCCAATTTCTCCTGTTACCCTTGAGAAAATAAAACATAGCGGGCTAAAAAATCATTTTGAGGAAAAAAAAGTGATTTTTTATTTTCACGGCTCTGCGTTATAAACTTCTGTGCAGCACTTGGGGGTTCAAAGTGCTCACCACACATCTAAATAAGTTCCTTAAGGGGTCAAGTTTCCAAAATGGTGTCACTTGTGGTTTTTTTTCACTGTTTAGGCACATCAGGGGCTCTCCAAAGGCAACATGTCGTCCAATCTCAATTCCAGCCAATTCTGCATTGAAAAAGTCAAACGGTACTCCTTCCCTTCTGAGCTCTGCCGTGCACCCAAACAGTGGTTTACCCCCACATATGTGGTATCAGCGTACTCAGGACAAATCGCACAACAACTTTGGGGGTATGATTTCTCCTGTTACCCTTGTAAAAATAAAAATTTGGGGCGAAAAGTTCATTTTTGTGGAAAAAAATGATTTTTTACTTTCACGGCTCTACGTTATAAACATCTGTGAAGCACTTGAAGGTTCAAAGTGCTCACCACACATCTTGATAAGTTCCTTAAGGGGTCTAGTTTCCAAAATGGGGTCACTTGTTGGGGGTTTCCACTGTTTAGAAATATCAGGGGCTCTCTGAACGCAACATGGCATCTGATCTCAATTCCAGACAACTCTGCGTTGAATAAGTCAAATGGAGCTCCTTCCTTTGCAAGCTCTGCCACGCACTGAAAAAGTGGTTCACACCCACATACGGGGTATTGACGTATTCAAGAGAAATTGCACAACAAATTTTGTGGTTCATTTTCTGTTTTAACACTTGTGAAAATAAAAAAAATTGGTTCTGAAGTAAATTTTTTGCAAAAAAAAAGTAAAATGTTAATTTTTTCCTTCCACATTGCTTTAGTTCCTGTGAAGCATGTAAAGGGTTAATCAACTTGATTAATATGGTTTTGATCACCTTGAGGGGTCTAGTTTTTAGAATGGTGTCGTGTCACTTTTGGGTATTTTCTGTCATGTACACCCCTCAAAATGACTTTAAATATGATGTGGTCCCTAAAAAAATGGTTTTGTACATTTTGTTGTAAAAATGAGAAATTGCTGGTCGACTTTTAACCCTTATAACTTCCTAACAAAAAAAATTTTGCTTCCAAAATTGTGCTGATGTTAAGTAGACATGCGGGAAATGTTGTTTATTAAGAAATTTGTGTGACACATCTCTCTGATTTAAGGGCGTAAAAAATTAAAGTTTTAAAATTGCAAAATTTTCAAAATTTTCACCATATTTCCATTTTTTTCATAAATAAACACAAGACACATTGAAGAAATTTTACCACTAACATGAAGTACAATATTTCATGAAAGAACAAACTCAGAATCAGCGGGATCCATTAAAGCGTTCCAGAGTTATAACCTCATAAAGTGACAGTGTTCAGAATTGTAAAAATTGGCCTGGTCATTAAGCTGCAAACGGGCTCTGTCACTAAGGGGTTAAACATGTCTTGATTTGTATATTAATTTAAGAACTGTATGTACTGAAATGCCCACCATCTAGTGGCCATCCAGGAAACTACACTCACCCTAAGCTGCTAAGAACGATAAACACTAAAGTGCTCCCTCTAGTTTTCGAAGGGTGCACTATACTTTCCCTGCCTACAACACAATATCACATACAGGAAAACAACATAATATACATAGGTATACAGAGAATGGTAACACATGTAAGAGTGTGGCAATACCATTAGTTAGTAGTGGTAATACATGTTTTCCATATGTCAGTACCACGGAGTATTAACACAGACACTAAAATCATAAGCACACGTAAACATGAACATAAGAAGAACAATTAGAGGAAGCAGAGCAAGGCGGTAATCTTATGTCACCCCTTTACACTACTATAGGGTTCTATGATGAAAATGAGATTTCACTTAACTTAATGAGGTGAGGGTTGGTATGATGTGACCTACACTGATCAACATAGCAGGTAACTTTAATTACTGTTACAATAAAACAATTAGACTGGCACTTTAATCTCTATGGATCTGCCAAGCACTGTGCTTGGCTTTTTCTGGCAGCTCCAAAGAGACTGAATGGTGTCTGACCTGCTGCTCCATTTTGAAAAGGGCATATAAGCAGCATGTTTTGGATAAAAGTTTCCCAGGAAAAATATTTCATTCTCAGGAAAAATTATTACAAGGGTGCTAAAACTTTTAGCCATGACTGTAATATATATATATATATATATATATATATAATTGTTGGCACCCCTGGTTTAATGATAGAAAAGCCCACAATGATGACAGAAATATCTTGAATCTGACAAAAGTAACAAATAAAAAATGTATGAAAATGAACAAATGAAAGTCAGACATTGCTTTTCAACCACGCTTCCACACAATTTTTAAAAAAGGAAAAACTCATGAAATAGGCCTGGACAAAAATAATGGTACCCTTAACTTAATATTTTGTTGCACAACCTTTTGAGGCAATCACTGCAATCAAACGATTCCTGTAACTGTCAATGAGACTTCTGTACCTCTCAGGTATTTTGGCCCACTCCTCAAGAGCAAACTGCCCCAGTTGCCTCATGTTTGAAGGATGCCTTTTCCAGATGGCATGTTTCTGCTCTTTCCAAAGATGTGCAGTAGGATTTAGGTCAGAGCTCATAGAAGGCCACTTCAGAATAGTCCAATGTTTTCCTCTTAGCCATTACTGGGTGTTTTTAGTTGTTTGTTTTGGGACATTTTCCTGTTGGAAGACCCATCACCTGTGACTGACACAAAGCTTTCTGACACTGGACAGCACATTTCTCTCTAGAATCCCGTGATATTCTTGAGATTTCATTGTACCCTGCACAGATTCTATACATCCTGTGCCAGATGCAGCAAAGCAGATTCCCAAACATAGCAGAGCCTCCTCCATGTTTCACAGTAGGGACAGTGTTCTTTTCTTGATATGCTTGATTTTTCCATCTGTGAACATAGAGCTGATGTGCCTTGCCAAAAAGTTCCATTTTTGTCTCATCTTTCCATAGGACATTCTCCCAGAAGCTTTGTGGCTTGTCAACATGTAGTTTGGCAAGTTCCATCTGGCTTTTTTATGATTTTTTTTCAACAATGGCGTCCTCCTTGTTCGTTTCCCATGAAGTCCACTTTTGCTAATACAATGATGGATCGTGCGATCTAACACTGATGTTCCTTGAGCTTGAAGTTCACCTTTAATCTGTTTAGAAGTTTTTCTGGGCTCTTTTGTAACCATTCATATTACCAATTTCTTTGATTTGTCATCAATTTTCCTCCTGCTGCCATGTTCAGCGAGGTTAGCCTCAGTCCCATGAAGCTTATATTTCTGAATAATATGTGCAACTGTAGTCACAGGAACATCAAACTGCTTGGAGATGTCTTATAACTTTTACCTTAGCATGTTTATGTATAATTTTCTTTCTAATCTCCTGAGTCAACTCTTTCCCTCGCTTCCTCTGGTCCATGTTGAGTGTGATATACACCTTGTCACCAAACAGCACAGTGAGTATCTGTAGCCCTCTATACAGGCCCACTCATTGATTCCAAGATTGTAGACACCTGTGATGCTAATTAGTGGACACGCTGTGATTTAACAAGTCCCTTTTTTCCAGGCCTATTTCATACGTTTTAATTTTTTAAAAATTCTGTGGAAGCATGATTGAAAAGCAATGTCTGACTTTCATTTGATCATTTTCATAGATTTTTGATTTATTATTCATTTTGTCAGATTCAAGTTATTTCTATGACCATTGTGGGTTTTTCTGTCATTAAATGAGGGGTACCAACAATTTTGACCATGTGTGTACCAAGGTGAAGCAGTGTCCCCATTGCTGTTCTGCATAGGCTTGAACCCCCTCAGTCAGCTAATTACAGTATAATGCACCCCCGGTAGTTATCCAGAAAGCATAACGCACCCCCATAGTCATGCATAGTTGTAGTCCACCATATAATGCACAGCCCATAGTCATCCATGTAGTATAATACACAGCTCATAGTCCACCATAAAGTATAATACACATCAAATAGTCATGCATAAAGTATAATGCACAACCATAGTCATCCATAAATTATAATGCACCCCATAGTCATCCATAAAGTATAATGTACCTCCATAATCATCCATACAATATAATACACCCCAGAGTAGTCATACATAAAGTATAATAAACCCCATAGCCATCCTTGTAGCAATACTTATCTTCACTCCCCTGCCAAGTGGTGGTCTCTTGTGAAGCAGACTCCTGACTTCGGGGAGCCACGGGATTGTATGACAACACTGTCATGCACCTCATCACGTGCACACCGACGTGAGCTGCTGCTTCTGATTGGCCGGTAGCATGTATTGTTGCCCATGTACGTGATGGGTCTGTGCAATGCCATACACATCAGCTGTATGTACGTCCAAGGCCTCGGCCCACTGGGCCCAGTCCACTGCGACCGCGGTCATTACGCCCCTGACCATCACCAATCAATAGCCCTCTTAAGCAAATCATCATGATTGTGCGTGATGTTGGCGCAGTAGATGTGCAGGAGTCATCTGTGTTTTACAGTTGACACTACATCTTAATGCCTGATAGGTGTTTGCATGTAGCTGTAGTGTGGGGCCTTAGAGTCAGTTCTTTCTGTGGGACCAAGGCACCACTGTCCGATACTGTATCATGTGATTCCCCTTTTTAACAGTTTATGTTCATAGACTATTCATAAAATTTAGAGTACCTTCATGACCTTTTCACCTAGAGTGGTCAAGTTATGGTGTAATTCCACAGCAAAAAATATGTTCTTGTTGTAATTTTGCCAATTTTTCAGGAAAAATTTAAGTGTGAAATTCATACAAATATGGGAAGAAAAAAGAAATGCATGCATATGTGTTTAGGCAAAGTCAATTTCAGAGCCCTACTGCTGCAAGGCAGCAAAGCTAGATGAGAAACTAATGTAAAACTTTGATTTGACATTGATCTGATATTCACACTGCTCATGATATACAAGAGGTGTATAAAAATTGTCAGATATATAAAAGATGAGATGAGATGAGTATAGTATTAAAGCTGTTCCGTCACTTCTTTTAACAAAACAAACTGTATAGATTATTAACCCCTTTACATTTCTAAATACATGTGTGGACAATACAATGGACTAAGACATAATTTATTCCTTCAAAGAACCTTACAAAAGACTACAGGACATTCATTACATGTGGAGGAAAGGCTAGTCTGTCATGTAAAAAGGAAAGTGTTCTGTACAGTTAGAGCAGTCAGACTGTGGAATGCCCTACCACAGAGGTAGTAATGGCAGACTCACAACAAATGACATTGTGGTTTATAAATAATCTAGGAGCTGAGCAGGCTTCCTACATGGTAGATGCTGACTAGAGACGAGCAAATTTGTTTGTTTTTTGTCCCCGAATCTGATTTTGACATATTTGGGCCATAGTCGAACACTATTAGTGCCGACTGTATGTTTAATGGTCGGTTCTGAACATGTTCGGTAATTTCTACTTCCATTGACTCTAATGATGTTCGGCTGTGTTAGACGAATTTTGCAAAAACAATATTCGATACCGATTGTATTTGGAACTGAATCCGAATAAATTCGCTCATCTCCAATGCTGACTATCTTACATAGCTAGGATCTGCCTGTAACTACATCGACTGAAGCTTGCTTCCATCGCTGTAGCTTAGCCGCTCAATCACTGAAGAATACATTTAAATGACACCATTACCAAGGAACCATTGGGTTACCATGGAAGTCGGAGGCCTTTACCTCATAATGACCATCTTGGTCCTACTGTGAAGCTCAAATGCAGGCCGAAGACACACTAACATTTTAAAAATCTGTCCGATTTTGATACTGTAGAGTCGGACGAGTGTCATGTGATTTTGTTTCCGATTCCTCTGCGATTGCAATGTGATTCTGCAATTTTTTTCCTAGTCTCAATGTATGTCATGCGCATTACATCCATTTTTCATGCAACTGTAACACGATTTTCTTCATGTGTTTTCATTATAAGCTCAAGTAATCCTTGAGCCAAAGCCTATAAAAGGCCATTTTTCCTTGTTTGACACTAGGAGCACATACAGGTTTATTGTCTTTTTCCTCATAATAACCCTGTCAGCTTGTTTGGTAGTATTTTTGATGCTAAAAATGCCCTTCAACCTGACCTTTACTACTACTGATCTTACTTCACTGGATGTTATGCAATATGTGGCTTTTTGCAAATGGCGTATGCTTCTGGGTGCCCTACAACTAAGTGAACATAATGTTAATGGAGTCATCAAAGCATGTGCGACGTTACATAACTTTACCCGCATGCATGAATTTGGTTATGCTGCAGGGAGTGAAACAGAAGAAGATGTGGCCATTCCTTTCCTTGCTCCATCTGGCCTGATTTCACGGTGCCAGCCTTCCGGCCTTAAGATTAGGGATATTTTCACATCATATTTGATCACTCCTGAGGGAGAAACTGCATGGTAGAATGCGCACTTTGTTGTTTCATGAAATTTTAATGGATAGTCATGTTTTTTTTTTTTACATTATCCTCAATCTAATCTTTGCTTCCCATACAGTGATGTATTTATGTGTTAGAAGTCAAAATTAACCAAAAATTGCATTTCCTTATTTGGCAATTACGAAACATGACAGGAATCTTATAACAATGTTTATTAACACCAAAAAGAAACAAATATTATGCAACATATTTCTTCATACGCATATGTTATAAAGGGGAAGAAAATATTAAAAACAAATAGACACACAACAAACTACAATAACAGCATACACACACTACCATTATTATAAATTGTGGTATGTTGGTGATTTTCTCTATACTGAAGGAAGATGGCCAGACCATGATGCATGGTTGGCAGAATCAGAGGACTGCACTGCTAATACACTACTGATCTTGATATGCTGGATCTCTTTTATACCAGAGCTGAGGTGTCATGGTTCTGATCTCCGTGGATGCGTGTGCTTTTTATAGTTTACCACAATGAGTTTGGCTTACAACTTCCTGCATTGGGCTGATGCAAGTTCTTGGGCCAGTGGAGAATTTTACAAGAAAATCACATGGCATTTGGATTAGTCGAGTGCTGTCCGATTGCCATTCGATTTTTAAATCTCTTCCATTGTCTTCTATTGCCAAATGAATTTTGATTACAATCGCAGCATTCTGTGATTTTTTTTTTTACAGTCCAATAGCGGTCCGATCTGAGCTGAAAAAAAAAAATTGCAGATGAACACACAATGATAGAATTACACTGGTCCAAATGCAATCCGATTTTTAAATGGATCGCATTCATCCGATTAAATCACAAATAAGAACAAGCCCTTAGGCTAAGCTTAATAGGCAAAACCACGATTTTTTCATATGCTACAAAACAATGGTATTGTAGTATATAGTATAAGCATTAAAATGACCACAAGTTTTTGTCCCCTAGAAGGACTAAAATATAAGGATGAAAAAAGTTTAAAAAATTAAAATATTTAAAAGCATAAATCACCCACTTTTTCCCCCTTCAAAATAAAGTAAAGCATTAAAAAAATTAACATATTTGGAATTTTCTTGTCCAAAATATTTTTAAAACTATTTAAATCGTACATTCAATGTCAAAAAGAAAAAAAGACGTAACGCAGTAATTTTCAGTTTTGAATTTTTGATCACCTCCAAAAATAATTTTAAAAACTGGGCAAGTTTGGTATTTTCTTAATCATGCTCACCTGCAGAATCATGTAGCAAGGTAATTTTCACAATAGACTGAAATCAGTAAAAACAAATAAAAAAAATGACTCACTTGAAATTTTTTCTTTTTTTCTTTTTTCGAATACATTTTTATAGTAAAATGAATGGTGTCTTTCAAAACTCTGTAACTTGTTCCGCAAAAAGACATGTCCTCATATGGCTACGTCAATGAAAATATAAATCAGTTGTGACTTTTGCAGCAAAGGGAAGAAAAAATGAAAGCGCAAAAAAATGAAAAAAAATTCCAGGTCATTAAAGGGTAAAATTACACATCGGCGCAATAAAAATGAAAAAAAGCACATATAGAATGGGAGGAATAGGGCTAAGCAACAGCACATGTGAAAAAGACAGTGTGATGCAGCAGCAAAAAGGTAAATACAATTCTGGGATGTGTTAACAGAAGCATACAGTCTAGATCACGCGAAGTCATTATCCCCCTCTGCTCCTCTTTGGTCAGACCTCATCTAGAATACTGTGTCCAGTTTTGGGCAACAAATTTTTAAAAAGACCTCAACAAACTGGAGCAAGTTCAGAAAAGAGCAACCAGAATGGTGACCGGTCAACAAACCATGTCCTATGAGGAACGATTACAGGATTTGGGAATGTTTAGCTTGCAAAAAAGAGGACAGAGAGGAGACTTAATAGCTGTCTACAAATATCTCAAGGGTTGTCACATTGTAGAAGGATCATCTTTATTCTCATTTGCACAAGGAAAGACTAGAAGCAATGGGATGAAACTGAATGGGAGGAGACCCAGAATAGATATTAGAAAAAACTTTTTGACATTGAGGGTGATCAATGAGTGGAACAGGTGGCCACAAGAGGTGGAGAGTTCGCCTTCAATAGAAGTCTTGAAACAGAGGCTGGACAGACATCTGTCTGGAATGATTTAGTGAATCCTGCTTTGAACAGGGGATTGGACCAGATGACCCAGGAGACTCCTTCCAACTCTACCATTCTATGATTCTACACTCATACATTACACTATTCCAGAAATATTTGGAAAAATATGTAGGAAACTTTGGAAGTATCTGAGTCACATGAGAGTTTTCATCACAATTAAGCTACAAAAGCCCCGACGCAGAGTCACATGCGCAATGTAGTAATCAAGCAACATACAAGGATTCTAGAGCAGCAGAGTAGACCCAAATAAAGAGCACATGCACTGTAAGAAACGATCATCATTTACTTAACAAACAGATTGTGAAGAAAATGTTGTTCATATTATAAATATATGTTAAGTATTAAAATAAATAATGATACTGAAAAGTATACTAAAATGAGTGAATCCATAAAATCACAAAAGTGCAATAATGTTTTTTGAGAATCAATATTCACATTTAAAATGTAAAAAAATGTAAAAATATCAAAATTCATATCACCCTCCCCTTTTCACTTGATAATTTTAACAAAATAAAAAATGAGTGGCATGTAAAAATGTTGGCACCCCTGTTCAAAATTACTGTTATTGTGAACAGCTAAGCAAACTGAAGATGAAATGTTCTCTAAAAGGCCTAAAATTAAAGATGACACATTTTCTTTGTAATTTAGGCAAAAAAAAATATAATTATCCTTTATACAGTGTGTCCGTAAAGTCATGATGCACTTTTGACCAGTCACAGGAAAGTATACAAGTATACCACGATCCCTGGATCTGACGCCCTTAGACTTTTACTTTTGGGGTTATGTGAAGCAACATGTGTGTCATGATCCATGCTGGATTGTGACAGATAAAAGCACTTGTAACCTTTTTTTTTCTTTAAGCTGGTTGCTTAAAGTTAGTTTTGCCCCTGGTGGCCATTAGGGTCATTGCACTGTGGTGGTTTCAGTTCTAGTTTTGCCCACGGTGGCCGTTAGGGTCATTGCACTCTGGTTACTTTAGTTTAGTGCATGTGATTATGAAGCAGGTGTGATTGCTCTGGCTCTTACCTATAAAAGAGTGTCAGGTGGTTGCAATCACTTTTGGTGATATTGGTCAGTTCAACCATCCTTGGTGGAGGAAGGAGCTAGAGAGAGTGCCTTGCAGCTCAGTCAGAGTCCTGGTGTGGAAGGAACCACAGAGAGGATTTCCTTGCATCTCTGACAGAGCTTGGTAGCAGCTATTCAGGAGGAAGGCTGCATTCTGGTGCTGGACTCTGTTGCTGGGAGCAAGAGCAACAGAGCAAAGCTAAGTGGTGTTATCCCTGTTTGTACCTTTCCTTTTGTGTGTTTCAGTGCAGTGGTGGGATTAATTTCTGCACCGTCCATTTCACTAGAAAGGGCTAGGTGCAGGGCGATCTAGGGTTTTTAGGTATCCTGATCAGCGCCAGGTGCGGAACCTGCATAGGGACTGTTAGGAGTGCAGAGACACTGACTCATGGGAGTGCAGGAGGTCTCCATGTCCCCGTTCCCTATCGTAGGGCCCTCCATTGTATCGGTTTCCCTTTATTATTTAAATGCGCCCTGCTGGAGGCGGTGTATCCAGATACACGTGTAATACTGAAATTCGCCTGCTGGAGGCGGTGTATCTGGCTGCACGTTATATTATTTAAATTCACCTACTGGAGGCGGTGTATCCAGGGTCACGTGTGTCAGAGAAATTCGCCCTGCTGAAGGAGGTGTGTCCAGTCACACGTAACCATCACAATGAGTAGATTGAATGTATCAACGACAGTATTCACTTAAAACAGAGAATCACAGACGTTATTCACTCTTTTACATTTAGTTGTCCTTACCCGGGTGTGGCAAGACCTTCACTATTGCTTGGATGTGTGTAGGGCAACAAATGAACCCCACATCGAACTGTACTGAATAGGTATGAAACCGGGAGAGTTTTTCTTTTATTTGGAGCAGATTTCACATTTCTATCATCTTTTGTTGCTTTCCAGTGACTGGTCAAAAGTGCACCATGACTTTATGGACACACTGTACTTAAAAAATTGCAAAAAGGAAAATGGGCAGATGCAAAAGTTTGGGCACCCTACATGGTTAGTGCCTAGCAGCACTCCCTTTTTTACATAGTATCACAGCTTGTAAACACTTTTTGTAGCCAGACAGGTAATGCCAGACTAATCTACAGCTCTGGAAAAAATTAAGAGACCACCACATCAAAACCCTGTAATGGGCAGCCCATTCTCCACACCTGAACCCCATTTAAAACCTCTAGAATGTAATCAAGAGGCTGATGGATAGTCACAAGCCATCAAACAAAGAACTGCTTAAATTTTTGCACCAGAAGTAGTGTGAAAGACTGGTGGTAAGCATGCCAAGACGCATGAAAGCTGTGATTAAAAATCATGGTTATTCCACAAAATATTGATTTCTTAACTCTTCCTGAGTTAAAACATTAGTATTGTTGTTTCTAAATGATTATGAATTTGTTTTCTTAGCATTATTTGTGGTCTGAAAGCACTGTTTTTTTTAATTTTGACCATTTTTTTTGTCAGAAAAAAAATTTATTGCTTGGAAATTCGGATACATGTTGTCTGAAGTTTATAAACTAGATGAACAATTTACATTTTACAAAGAGAAAAATCAGACAAACTGAACATTTTGCAGTGGTCCCTTAATTTTAGCCGGAGCTGTAAGCTCCTTCTGTGATGGAATCACTGACTGGGTGGATAAGGGGAATGCGGTAGCTATGCTATCTCATACTATCCTTATGGAAAACATGACAAAGTATGGGATTGACAAGGCTAAAGTTAGGTAGATTCATAACTGGCTCAGTGATTGTATGCAAAGAGTGGTAGTAAATGGTTGCACATCCAATTGGAAGAGGGTTTCAAATGGGGTACCACAAGGCTCTGTCCTGGTCCCAGTGCTGCTTAACATTTTTATAAATGATCAAGATAATGGAGCTGAAGGTAAACTAATCATATTTACAGACAATGCGAAGCTAGGAGGGATAGCTAACACTAGAGGTCACAGAGAAAGGATTCAGCAGGATCTAGATACAGTGGCATGTAAAAGTTTGGGCACCTCTGTTCAAAATTACTGTTATTGTAAACAATTAAGAAAGTTGAAGATTAAATGATCGCTAATAGGGCTGAAGTCAAAGGTGACACATTTCCTTTGTATTTTACCAGAAATAATATATTGTCATTTTTTTACATGTTTAAAATTACAAAAAGGAAAATGGGCCAATGCAACAGTTTGGGCTCCCTTTATGGTTAGTACCTAGCAGCACCCCCTTTTGAAAGTGTTGCAGCTTGTAAACATTTTTTGAAGCCAGCCAAGAGTTTTCAATTCTTTTTTGAGTGATTTTCTTCCATTCTTCCTTGGAAAAGTCTTCCAGTTCTGTGAGATTCCTGGGTCGTCTTGCATGCACTGCTATTTTGAGGTCTAGCCACCGATTTCCAATGATGTTCAGATAAGGGGACAGTGAGGGTCATTTTAAAACCTTCAGCTTGCTCCTTTTGAGGTCATCTGTTGTGGACTTTGACGTTTGTTTAGTATCATTATCAATTTGTTGAAGTCGTCTTCTTTTTAACTTCAGCTTTTTTACAGATGGTGTTAGATTTGCATCAAGAATTTGTTAAAATTTAATTGAATCCATTCTTCCATCTATCCATGAAATGTACCCCATGTCATTTGGTCTGCAACACAACCCCAAAGCATGATTGATCCACCTCCATTTTTAATAGTTAGCGAGATGCTCTTTTCCTGAAATTCTGTGCCATTTTTTCTCCACACATAAATTTGTGGCCAAAGAGTTCTATTTTAACCTCATCAGTTCAAAGTGCATCAAACTTGTTTAGGTGGTCTTTTGCATATTCTGACTTTAAATTTCATGGTGAGAACACAGGAGAGATTTTCTTCTGATTGCTCTTCTATGAAGGCCATATTTGTGCGGGTGTTTCTGAACTGTAAAACAATGTACCACAACTCGAGTCTGCTAAATATTTCTAACGGTCTTTTGCAGTCAAAAGGATGTTCTGATTTGCTTATGACAAATTCATTCTCATAAAACAGTTATACATAGGTGTACACCACCAACTAACAATTAATAAAATATACTGTATATATATGATGTTCTGATTTGCCACTCTAGCAATGCTATGTGCAGCTCTCACTGAAATTTAGCTTGATCTTCCAGACCTTATCTTTACCTCCACTGTCCCTGTTAACTGCCATCTCTTAATTACATTTCGAGCTGAGGAAAGGGCAACTTGAAAACACTTTGTTATCTTCTTATAGCCTTCTCCTGCTTTGTGGGCCTTCACCATTTTCATTTTCAGAGTGTTGGGCAGCTGCTTAGCAGAACCCATGGCTGCTGCTTTGTGGCACAAGGTTAGAGTATGTTGAGTTTTTATAAAGTTGGAAAATTTGCATCAAGTGGACTTTCCTAATGATGATAATGAATAAGCCATAATCCTGACAGGCTAATTAGGGTCTGAAAAATTGGTCAAAGTTATCTGACCACACAAATCTTCAAAGGTGCCCAAACATTTGCACAGGCTCATTTTCCTTTTTGTATTTTTTAAAATGTAAAAGATGACAATACACTGTATATATACAGTATATATATATATATATATATATATTTTTTTTTTTGCTTAAAATAGAAAAGAAATTTGTCTTCCTTAACATTAGGCCTTTTAGAGATCATGTCAGCTTCAACTTGCTTAACTGTTTACAATAAGAGTAATTTTTACCAGGGGTGCCCAAACCTTTATATTCTACTCTATGTTTGTTATTTTCACATTCCTATAAGTCTAATCTATCAAAATGTAACATTAAACAACTCTTGTAAATGTCGTAAAGAGAAAAAAAATTGCAATGCCATTATTATGATTTTTTGGTTGTGCATTTGCCTATAGCAATGCCATGAAAAGCCATCAAAACGTTGGATGCAATCCAAAAATAGTATGAATGGTACCAAAACACAAACCTAACACAAAAAACTAAAAAGGTTGTGGGTCCCAGAAAATAGCAACACAAAAACATTTTTAGGCTATGTGCCCACGTAGCGTTTTTCATGCGTTTTTTTCCTGAGCAGAAACGCATGCCCTTGCCAGGGAAAACGCATGTGCTTTTTGACACTCGTTTTTGATGCGATTGTCAAGCGTTTTGACTGCGTTTTCCTATGCGTTTTTGCAATTACAGTGTATGTATGCGGAATTGCATGCGATTCCGCACAATTAGGCTGTGTGCCCACGATGCGATTTTTAAGCGTTTTTGCCGCGATTTTCGGCGTGAAAACGCTGAGAAAACGTTTAAAAATCATGCACAGAACGCCCCCCATGCATTTCTATGGCATTCCGCACATGCTGTGCTAATGCTGCGCTTTTTTCCGTGGCGGAATCGCATCGCGGAAAAAATCACAGCATGATCATTCTTTTGTGCGGAATCGCAAAGAATTGCCGTGATTCCGCACCCATAGGAATGCTTGAGAATCGCTTACTTCCCGCATGTAGTTATGCCCACCATGCGGGAAGTTAAGCGTCTCATGTGCGGTTGGTACCCAAGGTGTGGAGGAGAGGAGACTGTCCTCCAGGCCCTGGGTACCATACCTCTGTAAAAAAAAGAATAAAAAATAAAAAATCGGGGTATATTTACCTTCCGACGTCCCGCGCTGCCATCCCGGGCTACAGCGTTCCCAGTAATGCCTTGCGGCAAGGTCCTGTGATGACGTAGTCTCGCGTGACTCTAGCGGTCTCGCGAGATCGCTATAGTAACACGAGACCAACGTCATCACAGGTCTCGCAAGGCATTACTGGGAACACTGAGGCCCGGGATGGCAGAGCGGGACGTCGGAAGTTAAATATACCCTGATTTTTTATTTTTTTAATCATTTTTAACATTCTATCTTTTACTATTGATGCCGCATAGGTGGCCTCAATAGTAAAAAGCTGGTCACACTTGTCAAACACTATGTTTGACGAGTGTGACCAACCTGTCAATCACTTTCCAAGCGATGCTTCAAATCGCTTGGAAAGTGCTTGAGAAAATCGCGGCAAAATCGCGAACAGAATCACGGTAAAATCGCGGTGAAATCGTGCGGAAAAAAACGCACGATTTCTGGGAAGGAGTCCAGTTTTCAGTGTGCGTTTTAAGACGCAACATGGGCACATAGCCTTAATGAACATGCTGCATTTTTTCTGCTAAGCGTTTCCGCAGTGGAAAAAAACGCACCATTAGCACAACATGTGCGTTTTCCATTCTACTACATTAGATGCTTTTCTTAAGCGTTTCCGCAGCAGAAACGCTTGTCTAAAAGCGCTGCGGAAACGCCAAAAAAACGCAACGTGGGCATACAGCCACAAAGTAGATTTTTTTACCATTTAAGTAAACAAAACCTATACATGTTTGGTATCACTGAAATCGTTGTGACCTGGAAAATCATGTAAGAAGCTCATTGTTTGCCACACAATGAACACCATAAAAAAAATGGCAAAACTGAGGAATTTCTTTTCTTTTACTATTTCTCTGTATTTGGATTTTTTTGCTTTTTGTTTCATTGTATAGTAAAATTATTTCTATAATTAAAAATCACATCTCGTCTCCAAAAAGCTTTAAAATGGTAATGTTGAGAAAAGAAATTATGACTCTGGGAAAAGGGAAAACAAATTGGAAATGGAAAAATGAAAAACCACTGGGTCATAAGACTTTTAAATACCGTATATGCTTGAGTATAAGCCAAGATTTTCAACACATTTTTTTGTGCTGAAAACGACCCCCCAGGCTTATACACGAGTTATTGTTCCAGGGAGTCGGCGGGGGAAAGGAAGTGGCAGGAGCCTGCAGCTGTCACATCATGCTCACCCACCTCTCGTGCGATCGCTGTAAGTCCTCCCTGCATCTCTCTGATGTCCCGGTACCGGCAGCTCTTCCTGTGTTCAGCAGTCAAGTGGTACTGCTCATTAAAGTAATGAATATGCAAGTGTCTCCACTCCCATATGCGTGGAACGTATATTCATTATATTCATTACTTTAATGAGTGGTACCACAAGACAGCTAAACACAGGAAGAAGCTGCTCACAACAACGGGACAACAGAGAGATGCAGGGAGGACTTGAAGTGGCCACAACAGGAGTGGGTGAGTATGACGGGGAGGACGGAGGGAGCCGAGCCAAGCCATACATACAACAAGGGAGAGGACGGAGGAGCCATGCATACAAAAGGGGAGGACGGAGGAGCCATGCATAAAACAGGGGGAGGACGGAGGAGTCATGCATACAACAAGGGGAGGACGGAAGAGCCATTCATACAACAAGGGGAGGATGGAGGAGCCATGCATACAACAGGGGGAGGATAGAGGAGCCCTGCATACAATAGGGGGAGCCACACATACCAGGACAGGGATGAGGGGACAATGCATACCCGGCTTATACTCGAGTCAATAAGCTTACCCAGTTTTCCGTGGCAAAATTAGGAACCTAGTCTTATACTCAGGTTGGCTTATACTCAAGTATATACGGTAGTACTCTTTGCCTTGATGAGTCTTGTACATTTCCTTTGAAAATCTATGTTAGGGTGCAGTGAGACAGCCGTATTACTTGTGCAAGGATTGCATCGCAATCTTCGGATTGGCCATCAACTTTCCTGACCTAAGCGTGACAGCATGTATTTCTATGTAACTATCACTCTCAGGTCAGGAGAGCCAACGGCCAGTGCGAGCATTGCAAGGCGATCTTTGCTCGAGTAATATGGCCTTCTGACTGCGACCTAACAATGTTTATTCATTAATGATTTTTTGATGCGTTCAACTACAGAATTAAATAGCTCATGAGTCCAAGTGTATTTAATCTTCACTCACACATTCTTACTGACAGTTGCAGACTGTAATGAGCAGTGTGAGATATCAGCAGTAGGGGAGAGAATAAGGAAATACTGGCAGCATGGTGGCGCAGTGGATAGCACTGCAGCTTTTCAGTGCTGGAGTCCTGGGTTCGAATCCCACCAAGGACAACATCTGCAAGGAGTTTGTATGTTCTCCCCGTGTTTGCATGGGTTTCCTCCGGGTACTCCGGTTTCCTCCCACATTCCAAAGACATACTGATAGGGAATTTAGATTATGAGCCCCATCGGGGACAGTGATGATAATGTGTGCAAACTGTAAAGCGCTGTGGAATATGTTAGCATGAAATCCCATCTCCACTATGCGTTCAGAGATGCAGGCAGTAGATCTACATATCTGGACATGCGGTGCATCTTCATAGACCGCAGCATGTCTATGTACAATGCGGAGAAGCTCTGTTTTCGCAGTGGAAATTTCCCATAGACTACCATTGCGTAACAACTGCAGCTTACTATGCATGTCTACTAATTTATATAAGGTCTTACCTGTAGCACCGCCGGAAGTCTGTGCCCACTGCAGTTTTCGCGATAACTTAGCTTACCGCGTGAACAGCCGTGCATGTGACTGGGGGTTATCGCCGGTCACACTAGGCTAGTTCTCACGGTCAGCTGACCATGAGAACCAGAGTGTAGGTGATCACCGAAGATCTCCAGTGGACATCTACAAGCTCTGCTATGTCTGGATGTCATGCTTCCAGATGTAGCAGAGCTGAACTCATCGTGGGACACTTGTTATTAACCCCTTTACCCCCAAGGGTGGCTTGCATGTTAATGACCAGGCCAATTTTTACAATTCTGACCACTGTCCTTTTATGAGGTAATAACTCTGGAAAATTCCATGGATCCTGGTGATTCTGACATTGTTTTCTCGTGACATTGTACTTAATGATGGGGCAAAATTTCTTTGACATGACTTGCATTTATTTGTGAAAAAAACAGAAATTTGGCGAAAATTTTGAAAAATTTGCAATTTTCCAATTTTGAATTTTCATGTCCTTAAATCACAGAGCTTTTTCACAAAAAATACTTAATAAGTAAAATTTTCCACCTGTCTACCTTACATCAGCACAATTTTGGAATCACAATTTTGTTTTGTTAGGAAGTTATAAGGGTTAAAAGTTGACCAGCAATTTCTCATTTTTACAACAAAATTTACAAAACCATTTTTTTAGGGACTACATCATATTTGAAGTCACTTTGAAGGGTCTATATGATAGAAAATACCCAAAAGTGACACCATTCTAAAAACAGCACCCCTCACGGTGCCCAAAATTACTTTCAAGAAGTTTTTTAATCCTTCAGGTGCTTCACAGGAATTTTTGGAATGTTTTAAAAAATAAACACACAAAATT
The DNA here is from genome assembly GCF_039654945.1 of Dendrobates tinctorius. Lineage (NCBI taxonomy): Eukaryota > Metazoa > Chordata > Amphibia > Anura > Dendrobatidae > Dendrobates > Dendrobates tinctorius. The sequence continues at coordinate 59,149,859 of NW_027361684.1, forward strand.
TACTTCAGATCCAATTTGTTTTATTTTACCAAGGGTAACAGGAGAAATTGGACCCCAAAAGTTGTACAATTTGTCCTGAGTATGCAGATACCCCATATATGCAGGTACACCACTATTTGGGTGCATGGCAGAGCTCGGAAGGGAAGGAGCGCCGTTTGATTTTTCAATGCAAAATTGGCTGTAATTGAGATCAGATGCCATGTCGTGTTTGGAGAACCCCTGATGTGCCTAAACAGTGGAAACCCCCTAATTCTAACTCCAACCCTAACCCCAACACACCCCTAAGCCTAATCCCAACTCTAACCATAACCCTAACACACCCCTAACCCTAATCCCAACCCTAACCCTAATCCCAACCGTAACCTAAATTTAGCCCCAACCCTAACCCTAACTTTAGCCAAAACCCTAACCCTAACTTTATCCCCAACCTTAACCCTAACCCTAACATTAGCCCCAACCCTAACTTTAGCCCTAACCCTAATCCTAATGAGAAAATGGAAATAAATACATTTGTTTATTTTATTATTTTTCCCTAACTAAGGGGGTGGTAAAGGGGGTTTGATTTACTATTTATAGTGGGTTTTTATAGTGGGTTTTTATGTTTGGCAGCTGTCACACACTAAAAGATGCTTTTTATTGCAAAAAATAGTTAAAGCAGTTTTATTCTTTGGGTCAGTACGATGACAGCGATACCTCATTTATATCATTTTTTATGTTTTGGATTTTTTAATTATTTTTTATTTTTTAAAATATTTTTCCAATTATTTGAAAATGTTTTTAATTTAATTCTTACTTTTACACTCATGGGACACTCATTTTGTGCAGGCTGATCACTTTTATAGCATGCAGAGCTGCATGCTATAGAACCTTTCAGCGCTGCATGGATTTCTCACTAACCTGAGAGACTTCCTGATCATGCATTGCACATGACGGGAAGTCTCTCAGCTTTGGAGACCCGGATATCATCATAACGACATTGGGTCTCCATGGCAGTGATTGGGACCCCGCCTCATGCCGTGGGGCCGCCGATCCAAAGGAAGAGGGGCTGTCACAGCTGACAGCCCCTCTGCCTGCTCCTGGAACGCTGCGATCATGTTTAATCGCAGTGTTTTGGTGGTTAAAGTGCCGAGAGCGGTCCGTGACCACTCCTGGCACATAGTGACAGGTGTCAACTGTGAGAATAAGCTGACACCCAGCCATGGTCAGCCGTGCTCCCCCCATGAGCACAGCTGATCACATATGATGTACTATCCCGCCATGGGCATTAAGGCCCAAGGCACATGGATGGGAGAGTACGTCATATGTCGGAAAGGGGTTAATTGAATAACGTCAGAATAGGAAATATTTGTGTTTATTTTTTTTCAGGAAATCGAGGGCTTTGCATGGATTAGGACTATTATAAAATGGAAAAACTGTGTGGTGTTTTATTTCATTAACATGCTTTAGTCTTATTATGTGTTTATTTAATCCTTTACAAACTTTAGGATTAGTAATGGATAGGTGTCTTATTGACGCCTCTCCATTACTAACTTGGCTTAATATCACCCTACAATGCAAAGGTGATATTAACCCCTTATTACCCCACATGCCACTGATGCATGGCAGTGGGAAGAGAGAGGTTAAGCGCCAGAATTGGCGCATTTTAGAGATGGTGTTTGTAGCCAGGGGGCAGCCAATATCCATGGCCCATTCCTAGGCAATGAATATCAGCCCGCAGCTGTCTGCATAGCCTTTTCTGGCTATTATAGGGGGACCCCTTATTTCAATAAAGGCTCTGCAAACAGCTGCGGGCTGATGTGCAAAGCCTGGGAAGATCCATGGATATTAACTGCTTCCCAGGCTATAAGCATCGGCCCCCCGTCACTGGCTTTCCCTGTCTGGTGCAGAAAATTGCGTGGGCGCTCACGCCATTTTTAAAAAAAATTAAACAGATATTGCACTTAAGGCCGGGATCAAACTTGCAAGAAACTCGCTCAAGTCTCGCACCTCAATACCCGGCACTGCCGCAGGCACTTAGACTGGAGCGTTCAGATGCTTAGAAATACATGCAGTCACACGCTCTGCTCCCAAGTGCCAGCGGCAGTGCCGGGTATTAAGATGCGAGACTCGTCCTAACTCTTTATGTACCATTTTATTATGTTTATTACTAAACATCAGGCTTGATATTATCTATAGATATATCTATCTGTTATCTATCTATAGATATGATGTATCTATGTATTAACTATTTATCTATCTATATATATCTATCTGTTATCTATTTATCTATCTATAGATCTATCTATAGATAGATCTATAGATAGATACAGTATATCGATAGATAGATGTATAGATAGATATATCTATTATCTATCATCTATCTATCCATAGATCTATCTATCTATCTATCTATCTATCTATCTATCTATCTGTGTGTAAACATTATTCTTCAATGGAGTATGTAAAAGAAGAGGTTGGAAAAGGAAATTATATCACAGTGTTTTTTTTGCATATCTTTATTTAGCTTGCAAAAACACATACAAAACGGCATGAAAAAAATGCATGAATATCCGCATCAAAAACGCATTAAAGCTATGTGCCCACGTTGCGTTTTAATCTGGACACTCAGAACCGGACTCCTTCCCAGAAATTGCGCGTTTTTTTCCGTGCTATTTTACCGCGAATATGTTTGCGATTTTGGCGCGATTTTCACGCGCGATATTCAAGCCCTTTCCAAGCGATTTGAAGCATCGCTTGGAAAGTGATTGACAGGTTGGTCACACTCGTCAAACATAGTGTTTGACAAGTGTGACCAGCTTTTACCATTGAGGCCGCCTATGCGGCATCAATAGTAAAAGATAGAATGTTAAAAATGATAAAAAAATGAAAAATCGGGGTATATTTACCTTCCGACATCCCGCGCAGTCTCAGCGATGCTCCCGTTTCCAGCGATGCCTTGCGAGACCTGTGATGACGTTGGTCTCACGTTGCTATAGCGATCTCACGAGACCGCTAGAGTCACGCGAGACTACGTCATCACAGGACCTTGCCGCAAGGCATTACTGGGAACGCTGAGGCCCGGGAAGGCTGCGCGTGACGCCGGAAGGTAAATATACCCCGATTTTTTTTTTTTTTTTTAATTCTTTTTTTTACAGGGGTATGGTACACAGGGCCTGGAGGACAGTCTCCTCTCCTCCACACCGTGGGTACCAACCGCACATGAGACGCTTAACTTCGCGCATGGTGGGCATAGCCACATGCGGGAAGTAAGTGGTTCTCATGCATTCCTATGGGTGTGGAATCTCTGGAATTCTTTGCGATTCCGCAAAAAAGAATGAGCATGCTGCGTTTTTTTCCGCGATGCAATTCCGCCGCGGAAAAAAGCATAACATTAGCACAGCATGTGCGGAATGCCATAGGAATGCATGGGGTGCGTTCTGTATGAGTTTTTTAAACGTTTTCACAGCGTTTTCGAGCCAAAAATCGCGGAAAAAACGCTTAGAAATCGCATCGTGGGCACACAGCCTAAAAATGCATCAAAACGCAGGTGACCTGCAAGTGACCTCAGATGCATATTTCACCTGCGTCAAATCTTGAGCAAATACTGAGCCAGTCCTGACCGTGTGCACATATCCTAACAGAGTTTTTCTGAAAAATTAGGTTTAATGTAAAAAGTTTTAACAACTAAAGAGAGAATGACTCCCTTTCAAAATGGACATCTGTATAACTGACTGATGCATTCTAGCCATGTTCTCCTTTATCTCCTTGACTGTAGGTGATAATCCATTTTCAAATTTGACGTCAATTTCTTATCCCTTGCCTACTGTTTAAGCCGTGGAATTTATATGCCTGTCGGAATGAACACAATAACAAAATGAAAATGTAGAACAAATCATAAATGCTCAGCCTCAAAGAAACTTGTTGCTTCAGTGCTAGAAGCTTTATATATCAAGGGAAATTGTGCTTCTCTATAAATTCATTCCAACGGTTAAATTTATGCTGTCGACACTGGAGATTTTTCATTTCTAATCCTGGGAGATTAGTATGTACATGGCTGAGGGATTTATCAATGCTGCCAACACATCGTTGTAATTGATGAAAGGGAAATACCCTGCTGCTCAAACAGAGTATTAAGTGGGCTCACCTGTGCTCTTCAATTAGCAAATACAATATATTGAGAATGGGCCTTATGCAGGTGCAAGACAAAGGAAAAGAGTTCTGTAAATTGTCCTGATTAAATGAATGAATTATCAGACGAGACAATACTTTTTATGCAAAGCTGAAGTATGCACTCAACCGCTGCCAGTCAAGAAAGTGCAAAAGACTTCTCTGAAACAATGCATATACTGTATCTTACATTCCTTTCCATCATTGTGTTATGGAGAGATCTACTAATCTGCTCTACTTTTCTAAATTGATTTTCTAAAATCTGATTTAAATTAGGTTAAAATTTGGACGGAGGGACGCTAGTCTATATTTCTGAGAATAGCAATAGCTTTTTAGTAGATATTAGTCTAGCGTGATCTTCTCTGAATCGTGCTTGGGATCATTTTATGGCTGTACAAATAACCAAGTTCTCTAAGATCTTAAGGTACGTACACATAATGACTTTTTCAGGTGGACTCTGCTTGCAAGTTGCCTGAGAAAGGACCACAAAACTGCAGTAAAAAAAATAACATAATGCCCTGCAATGTAAAAACAACTTATGTGAAAAAATGGTACCAGTGTCATTAGTTTTGTGTGTCAGTGTGACATCCGTATGTCTGTTTTCACCATCAGTGTGTCAGTGTTTTTCATGGATGGATAAAGAAATAAATAAATTATGAAGCTTCTCTTAAACTTTTCAATGTTAAACATGGATGGCACACGGATAGGACATGGATGCTGTATTTTCACAGATCCATAGACTTGCATTGACCCTTGCCTTCCATGCTGCCGGACATAACGGACATGTCTTCATGTGTTTTGCACAGAGACACATGGTTCATGAAAAATACCGATATGTGAACAGCTGCATAGATTATAATGGGTACGTGTTGTATCCATGAAAAAAATGGATACAAGTATTAGCAACACGGATTTCTGAATTAATGCTTAACTGAATCAGCATTTCTGCACTTCCGATCATTCGCAGTGCGTCTCTGTGAAGCCAGGAATCAAACACCCAGCTTCAGATGATCAATGATGTGAGGGGAAGAAGCCGAGTACATGCGCAAGGCACTTGCGATGACGCCGGCGCTCGTAAGTTATGTTATCGTTCAAACAGGGGTGTGATAACATCTAAGTGGGCTGACTTGTCACAGGGGAACTGATAGCTTCCCTTTAAAGAACCAACATTTTCCTTTTAGGATGTATTTAAGTAATTACAGTTTAAATCAGAGAAAAGACGCTGCAATACCAACAATAGAACCACCAATTCAGCTGCTTGAGGAAAAACACCTCTTGTCTAGGAATCTATGTACATAAGGGAAGAGTAAACATATATTCCCCAGTCAGATAAACAGACAATGGAGGGAAGAGGAACAAAATATTTATTTTTTGCAGATTTATTTCTGATTTAATTTTATCTTGTTATGTATGCAATTACCAGTGGTACCTTTATTAGTCATTTGCAACTTTTTCTTCCATATTGACACATTATATTTCCTTTCTGCATTTCAGAAAAAGTGATCATGCTTTGCTGGTCTGAGGAACCTCAGCAAACTTATGATAAATAGCAATTTTTAGCACTATTAGGCCTCATTCCAGCATATGTTTTTTCTCAAATGTGAAAAAAATGATTTCCATCAGTGTTTTGGATAATGTAAACAAACCACTATGTATGGACAATTCTGTTATAGAAACGGGAAGACTAAATATATATAAAAACAGCCTTTAATAAATCGGATTTGGCAATCGTAAACAATGTGCAAGAAAAAAAAATGTGCAAGAAAAAAGTGCCTATGGCATACCAATAGTTAATGCAGAATCACAACATACATATATAAAGATAATTCCTGAGATCTGTCAAAAAAATATTTAACATTGTGCAGCGATATCGTGCATATGTATAATTCATATAATCATCGCACAAAATATAAATAAAAATAGATATACATAGATAATAAAAGTGATTTTATAAATATTTGTAAATTATGCTACTAAAATATATCACAAAAAGTGATTCCAACCACCATTGAATTGTAAATAATAATACATATGTGTAAATCTATGTCCATAATGTGCCATAATGATCATATCACATATAACCATATAGCTATAAAAGCCAGTGTGTGACCATTCAGTGATATGTGAGCCGATACAACCATGTGTTACATACCAGCGGTATAAAGACAGCCTCTTGCGGTAATGCCAGGCACTCCCCGACGCGCGTTTCGGAACCAGCGTCCTTCCGCTGGTTCTGAAACGCACGTGGCCGTGACACCAACCAATAGTCTAGATAAGTAGCGGGCTGTAGATACAGTGTTGAATATATACTGGGTCTGATGTTATGACTGAGTAGGCCTAACACCAGAAGACCGTTGGAATTTTTACTCCTGAAAATTGGAGAAATGGGATCAATGGCTCCAGTGGGTTTATGAGTTGTGAGAACACTATAGTAAAGCGGGAGTGTTTAATACTCTCTAACATTGTATATATGTTCTCAAATGAGTAATATGGTGTGAAGAAATGCTCTTTGGAGTCGATCCATGACTATCAGTGTGGAGTAATATGGTAGTCTTATATGTTTGTTTGTCTTTTTGTTGAGTGCACTTTTAATAGGATCTTATTCCTTTTTAAGGGTTACAATAAAGTATATTAGTTTTAAATTGTCTTTGTTGATATTCACCAGCCCACTACTTATCTAAGTTTAAAATTAACTAGGATCCCAAAGTCCTTTTCTATGTCACATTTACCTAGTGGTTTCCCATTTAGTGTGTAATGGTGATATTGATTGCTTCCTCCCATGTGCATAACTTTACATTTATCAATGTTAAACCACATCTGCCACCTTTCAGCCCAAGTTTCCAACTTATCCAGATCCTTCTGTAGCAGAATACTATCTTCTTTTGTATTGACTGCTTTACATAGTTTTGTATCATCTGCAAATATCGATATTTTACTGTGTAAACCTTGTACCAGATCGTTAATAAATATGTTGAAGAGAATAGGTCCCAACACTGACCCCTGCAGTACCCCACTGGTCACAGCGACCCAGTTAGAGAAAATACCATTTATAACCACCCTCTGCTTTGTATCACTAAGCCAGTTTCTTACCCATTTATACACATTTTCCCCCAGACCCAGCATCTCATTTTGTGTACCAACCTCTTGTGTGGCACGGTATCAAACTCTTTGGAAAAATGAAGATATACCACTTCTAATGACTCACCTTGGTCCAGACTATAGCTTACCTCTTCATAAAAATGGATTAGATTGGTTTGACAGGAGCAATTCCTCTTAAACCCATGCTGATATGGAGTTAAACAGTTATTCTCATTGAGATAATCCAGAATAACATCCCTCAGAAACCCTTCAAATAGTTTACCAACAATGCAACTGCAAGTGTCAGGAAGCTCAGTCTTGATCTGGTGAACATAGTTAACCCCTTCACCCCCAAGGGTGGTTTGCACGTTCATGACCGGGCCAATTTTTACAATTCTGACCACTGTACCTTTATGAGGTCATAACTCTGGAACGCTTCCATGGATCCCGGTGATTCTGACAATGTTTTCTCGTGACATATTGTACTTCATGTTAGTGGTAAAATTTCATTCAAATAACTTGCGTTTATTTGTGAAAAAAACGGAAATTTGGCAAAAAATTTTGAAAATTTCGCAATTTTCCAACTTTGAATTTTTATGCCCTTAAATCACAGAGATACGGCACACAAAAAACTTGATAACTAACATTTCCCACATGTTTACTTTACATCAGCACAATTTTGGAACCAAAATTTTTTTTTGTTAGGAAGTTATAAGGGTTAAAATTTGACCAGCGATTTCTCATTTTTACAACACCATTTTATTTTTAGGACCACATCATATTTGAAGCCACTTTGAGGGGTCTATATGATAGAAAATACCCAAAAGTGACACCATTCTAAAAACTTAACCCCTTAAGGTGCTCAAAACCACATTCAAGAAGTTTAGTAACCCATTAGGTGCATCACAGGAATTTTTTTGAATATTTAAAAAGAAATGAACATCTAAGTTTTTTTCACAAAAAAAATACTTCAGGTTCAATTTTTTTTATTTTACCAAGGGTAACAGGAGAAATTGGACTGCAAAAGTTATTGTGCAATTTGTCCTGAGTACGCTGATACCTGATTTGTGGGGGGGAACGACTGTTTCGGCGCATGGCAGAGCTCAGAATGGAAGGAGCGCCGTTTGACTTTTTCAATGCAAAATTGGCTGGAATTCAGATCGGACGCCAAGTCACGTTTGAAGAGTCTCTGATGTACCTAAACAGTGGAAACCCCCTACAAGTGACTCCATTTTGGAAACTAGACCCCCCAAGGAACTTATCTAGATATGTGGTGAGAACTTTGAACCCACAAGGGCTTTACAGAAGTTTATAACGTACAGCGGTACAATTAAAAAATCATATTTTTTCCACAAAAATGATCTTTTCACCCCAATTTTTATTTTCCCAAGGGTAACAGGACCCTAAAAGTTATTGTGCAATTTGTCCTGAGTATGCTGATACCCCACATGTGGGGGTAAACCACTATTTGGGCGCATGGCAGAGCTCAGAAGGGAAGCAGCGCCATTTGATGTTTTTGGCTGGAATTGAGATCGGACATCATGTCGCGATTGGAAAACCCCTGATGTACCAAAACAGTGGAAACCCCCCACAAATGACACCATTTTGGAAACTAGACCCCCTAAGAAACTGATTTAGATGTGTGGTGAGAACTTTGAACCCCCAAGGGCTTCACAGAAGTTTATAACGCCCGGGCGTGAAAATAAAAAATTCGTATTTTTTCCACAAACATGATCTTTTAGTCACCATTTTTTTTATTTTCCCAAGGGTAACAGGAGAAATTGGACCCCAAAAGTTGTTGTCCAATTTGTCCTGAGTATGCTGATACCCCATATGTGGGAGAAAACTACTGTATGGGCACACGTCGTGGCTCGGAAGGGAAGTAGTGACGTTTTGGAATGCAGACTTTGATGGAATGGTCTGCGGGTGTCATGTTGCCTTTGGAGAGCCCCTAATGTACCTAAACAGTGGAAACCCCCCACAAATGACCCCATTTTGAAAACTAGACCCCCTAAGGAACTTATCTAGATGTGAGGTGAGCACTTTGAACCCCCAAGGGCTTCACAGAAGTTTATAATGCCAGGGCATGAAAATAAAAAAATCGTATTTTTTCCACAAACATGATCAATTAGTCCCCAATTTTTTCATTTTTCCAAGGGTAACAGGAGAAATTGAACCCCAAAAGTTGTTGTCCAATTTGTCCTGAGTATGCTGACACCCCATATGTGGGAGAAAACTACTGTATGGACACACGTCAGGGCTCGGAAGGGAAGTAGTGACGTTTTGGAATGCAGACATTGATGGAATGGTCTGCGGGTGTCATGTTGCCTTTGGAGAGCCCCTAATGTACCTAAACAGTGGAAACCCCCACAAATGACCCCATTTTGAAAACTAGACCCCCTAAGGAACTTATCTAGATGTGAGGTGAGCACTTTGAACCCCCAAGGGCTTCACAGAAGTTTATAATGCCAGGGCATGAAAATAAAAAAATCGTATTTTTTCCACAAACATGATCAATTAGTCCCCAATTTTTTCATTTTCCCAAGGGTAACAGGAGAAATTGGACCCCAAAAGTTGTTGTCCAATTTGTCCTGAGTATGCTGACACCCCATATGTGGGAGAAAACTACTGTATGGACACACGTCGGGGCTCGGAAGGGAAGCAGTGACGTTTTGGAATGCAGACTTTGATGGAATGGTCTGCGGGTGTCATGTGCGTTTGGAGAGCCCCTGATGTACCTAAACTATTGAAACTCCCCACAAGTGACCCCATTTTGGACACTAGACCCCCCAAGGAACTTATCTAGATGTGTGGTGAGCACTTTGAACCCCCAAGTGCTTCACAGAAGTTTATAACGCTCGGACGTGAAAATAAAAAAATCATTTTTTTCCACAAAAATTATATTTTTGCTCCCAATTTTTTATTTTCCTAAGGGTAACAGGAGAAATTGGACCCCAAAAATTGTTTTGCAATTTGTCCTGAGTTGGCTGATACCCTACATGTGGGGGTAAAACACTGTTTGGGCGCATGGCAGAGCTTGGAAGGGAAGGAGCACCATATGACTTTTTCAACTCAGAATTGGCTGGAATTGAGATCAGAAGCAATGTTGCATTTGGAGAGCCCCTGATGTGCCCAAACAGTGGAAACCCCCAATTCTAACTCCAACCCGAACCCCAACACACCCCTAACCCTAATCTCAGCCCTAACCCAAGCCCTAGCCCTAACCCTAACCCTAACCCTAGCCCTAACCCTAGCCCTAACCCTAACCCTAACCCTAGCCCTAACCCTAGCCCTAACCCTAACCCCAATGGAAAAATGGAAATAAAAACATTTTTTTTTATTTTATTATTTTTCCCTAACTAAGGGGGTGATAATGGGGGGTTTGATTTACTATTTATGGCGGTTTTTATGTTTGGCAGCTGTCGCACGCTAAAAGACGCTTTTTATTGTAAAAATAGTTTTTGCATCACCACATATTGAGAGCTATAATTTTTCCATATTTTGACCCACCGAGTCATGTGAGGTCTTATTTTTTGCGGGACTAGTTGATGTTTTTATCGGTACCATTTTCGGGCACGTGACATTTTTTGATCGCTTTTTATTCCGATTTTTGGGACGCAGAATGAACAAAAACCAGCGTTTCATGAATTTCTTTTGGGGGGGTGCGTTTACACCGTTCCGCGTGCGGTAAAATTGATAAAGCAGTTTTATTCTTCGGGTCAGTATGGTTACAGTGATACCTCATTTAGGTCGTTTTTTTATGTTTTGTCGGTTTTATGCAATGAAAACTATTTTATATAAAAAATAATTATTTTTGCATCGCTTTATTCTGCGAGCTATAACTTTTTTATTTTTTTGCTGATGATGCTGTGTGGCAGCTCGTTTTTTGCGGGACAAGATGACGTTTTCAGCAGTACCATGGATATTTATATGCGTCTTTTTGATCGCGCGTTATTACACTTTTTGTTTGGCGGTATGATAATAAATCATTATTTTTTGCTTCATTTTTTATTTTTATTTTTTAAGGGGTTCGCTAAAGGGGTTAACTAATGGGACAGTTTTATAGGGCAGGTCGTTACGGACGCGGCGATACCTAATATGTGTACTTTTATTGTTTTTTTTTTTTTATTATTTTCAAAAAATGAATTTATTGGGGAATATTTTTTTTTTTTTTTTTACTAATTTATTTGGCGATTTTTTTAAAATTATTTTTACACTTTTTTTAATTTTTTTTTTACTTTATTACATTGTCCCAGGTGGAACATCACTGTCCTGTGACAGATCGCTGATCTGTCACATCACAGATCACTGTGACAGATCAGCGATCTGTCACAGGCAGTGCAGAAGACTTCCTCTTGCCTGCGCTTTGCAGGCACTGAGGAAGCCAGCTTCCTGCAGGCCCCCGAAGGCCCCCGTCGCCATCTTGGATTCGGGGGCCTGGAGGAAAGGAGCCCCCCGCAGCAGCACTGCACATTGCGCTGCCGTGGGGGGCTCAGGGAAGCACGGAGGGAGCCCCCTCCCTGCCGATGCTTCCCTTTAACTCCCGGTACACCGCGATCATGTTTGATCGCGGTGTGCAAGGGGTTAACGTGTCGGGGGCGGTCCGTGACCGCCCCTGACACATTGTGCCGGGTGTCAGCTGTGATAATCAGCTGACACCCGGCCGCGATCAGCGGCGCTCACCACGTGGGCGCCGCTGATCGCGGTAGACGTACTATCCCGTCCACGGTCATACGGGCCCGGGTACCGTGGACGGGATAGTACGTCGGATGTCAGGAAGGGGTTAATATGCCTGTTTGGCTGATATTAGGAATGCAAGCCCAGGGCTGGGATTACTACAGCAGGTCGTTGCTCCTAACAACCAGGAGAATGACTGCTGTAAGAAGGAGGGAAATAGGAGTGCAGAAAAGGCAAGACAGATGTTGGTGGTAGGGGACTCTATAATTAGGCAGACAGACAGGGTCATCTGTCGCCGAGACCGTGAATGCCAAACAGGGTGTTGTCTGCTGGATGCTTGGGTTCGACATATTGCGGACAGATTGCTTGGTGGGGCTGGGAAAAACCAAGTGGTCATGGTACACACAGGTACCAATGACAAAGTTAGAGGTAGGTGGAAGGTCCTTCAAAATGATTACAGGGAACTAGGAGAGAAGCTGAAGTCCAGCACCTCCAAGGTGATGTTTTCGGAAATATTGCCCTTGTCACAAGCATCACTAGAAAGATAGCAGGAGCTTAGGGAGATAAATAACTCACTTATAAATTGGTGCAAGAAGGAAGGGTTTGGGTTCATGGAGAACTAATGCTGTTAATTGGAGTTTACTGCAAGCCTCCTAATATAGCTTAACACATAGAGGATGAAATGCTGCTACAAATTAAAGAGGCAGCAAAAGATAATAAGGTCCTTATTATGGGGGATTTTAACTATATAGACATTCAACAGGACATAGAAACTTCTGGTTGTGCTAAAAGCTGCATGTTCTCACCCACAGTTCAGGGCAATTACCTCAGCTGGTAGATGAGCAAACCAGGGGAGGTAATCTGCTGGATCTGGTCCTGTCAAATAGACCAGATACAATTTCAGATCAACAGGTCAGGAAGCATTTGGTAAACAGTGACCATAATATGGTAAGTTTCAATGTAATTTTCAATCATACATTCAAAAGGGGAAATGCAAAAACCTGAACCTTTAGGAAACTTTTTTTTTTTTTTTTTAGCAAATTAAGGAAAGAGCTTAATTGAGTAGACTGGAACCATGTCATGGTAACTGGGGATACTGAACATAAATGGGGCATGTTTAAGGAAATATTACTAGAATTCTATAGAAAACTTATACCCTCTAGTAATAAAATGTCAAGGAATAGAACCATTATGGATAAATAAGACAGTACAAATTCCTGAAGGCCGAGAATGCAAAAATAGTATTTTAGGAGTATAAATATCTAAGGCTGGTTTCACACTTGCGTTTTTTTGCGCTGTATTTTAGCGCTAAAAAACGCATGCCCTTTTTTTCCCTATATTTTGCATTGGATACGCTTATGTGCGCATACACATGTGTTTGTACGCGTTTTTACGCGCATGCTTTTTTTGTGGTGTGCGCTCGGGCGCACAAAATGCATCCTGTTGCATTTTTTGGGCGTCCGACTTGCCTCAAAAAAACGCATGAGCGCGCAATGCGTTTTTTTACAGCAAGACACCCATTATAAGTCTATGGGTGCGCATATGTGCGCATTGGCATGCTCATGTATGCGTTTTTTTGTGCATGAGTTTTTTTGTTGACCATTGGTTTGACAATGGAAATTAGGGGTTTGGGTTAGAGTTAGGGTTAGTTAAGGGGGTTTAGGGTTAGGGTTAGGGTTTGGGTTAGGGTTAGTATGGTTTGGTTAAGGGTTAGGGTTTAGGGTTAGTTAGGGTTTAGGGTTAGGGTTTGGGTTAGGGTTAGTAGGGTTTGGTTAAGGGTTAGGGTTAGGGTTAGGGTTAGTATGGTTTGGTTAAGGGTTAGGGTATGGTTTGGTTAAGGGTTAGGGTTACGATATGGTTTGGTTAAGGGTTAGGGTTAGTAAAGTCATGGTTTGGGTTAGTGTGAGGGGCCAACTAATGCTGGAAAAAAAACGCAAACGGGGTAAAACGCACTAAAAACGCATACAAACGCATAAAAACGCTGTGTTTTTTCATGCATGTGCATAAAAATGCTTGAAAAAAATGCAGCATTTGTGTGCGTTTGTATGCGTTTTTTCCATGCGCTTTTTTGCGGGAAAAACGCGCTGCAAAAAAAAGCAAGTGTGAAAGTAGCCTTAAGAGATATAAAAAAAATCAAGTTGGCAAAGTTATTGAAAGAGAAACAAATACAGCGACATTAAAATAAATCCCCAAAAATGTTATAAATACATCAATGGCCAGAAAAAAATGGTATCGGCCCCTTAAAAGATCATAATAACAGGAAAATTATAGAGGAAAAAGAAGAGGCTGAGATATTAAACATGCACTTTTCATCCACATTCACCAATGATCTGTCTGTTCCAGAGATCTTTCATTAAGGCAAAAATCAAAGTTCACAAACTCATATAACTTAGCTAATACAAATAGAAGTATGCCTGCGTCTGAGCATATTAACATTGACAAATCCCGTGGCCTAGATGGAAGTAATCCGCTGATACTAAGGGAATTGAACTCAGTAATTGACAAACCGCTGTATCTTATATTCTTAGACTCTCTTGTAACAGGGGTGGTGCCAGAGATTTGGGGGATGGATGATATGGTACCGATATTAAATAAAGGTAATAAGGTGGATCCAAGTAACTACTGTCCAGTAAGTCTGACATCTGTAGTGTGCAAAGCTTTTGAGGGCATCATGAAAGATCACCTGCAGAGATATATTGCAAAGAATAATATAATAAATGACAACCGGCACAGATTCATGAAAGAGAGATTGTGTCTAACTAATAATTTGTGTTTCTATGAGAAAGTGAGTGCAAATCTGGATGTTGGTAATGCAGCTGATGTAATATATCTGGACTTTGCAAAGGCATTAGATACTGTACCACATAACAGCCTTATACTGAAGCTACTGAAGCAAGGACTGGGGGAAACTACATGCTGTTTGGAAAGGAATTGTCTAAATGAAAGGAAACAAAGAGTCGTTGTAAATGGTACGTTTTATAAATGTGATATAATCAGCAGTGGGGTGCCACTGAGATCTGTGCTAGGACTGATCCTTTTTAACCTTTTTATTAATGACCTAGTGGATGGGATTGAGAGTAAGGTGTCAGTCTTTGATAATGACTCTAAACTGTGTAGGATATAGAAATCTGACCTTGGCTTTACAATATTGCAAAATGATCTGGATAAGATGCCTGAATGGTCAGACACTGGGCAAATGAGGTTTAATGTAGATAAATGTATAGTAATGCACCTAGGACAGAGTAATCCTATTGCTGCATATACATTAAACAAAGTATAGTAGGGACTACAGAACAGTAGAAGGACTTGGGTATTCTGGCGACAATTAAACTGAGCAGCATTACTCAATGTCATATAGCAACTAAAAAAGTAAGCAAGATTTTAGGATGTATGTAGTGAAATATGTTTATGTATAGATGTATGACCAGCAGTAAATTAACATCTGTCCTTAGACTGCAGTTCTCCACGCAGGTCATCATGACCTATGTTATCCTGAGAAGGCAGTCTCCTGTCTCCAATCTCACCACGGGACTTTACTGAGACCCACAAAGTGGAAACATTTCACACCTTCCAACTCTTTTGAAGAGAGATGCCAATTGAAGAATGACAATATCTATCACGAAACAATCACTGACCTCTGGGAGACCAGTCAAAGAAAACACTGCGGTAGCCGGCAAAGGCGCTCAATCAGTGAAATCCTTGGTGCAATGCTCCCTGGGAAATACAAATATGCAAATAAAGTCCGTGGAGCCTCATTTAAGAGTCTCAAACATGGGACTAGCCAGATCTTCCTCCAGGGAAGGACCCAGCCAAGGGGTGGCTTCTTTTGGAAACCACCATTACCACCATATTAAGTGGCCCCTTAAGTGGCATTGCTCCCACCTAGCCAGAATCCTACTCCACACTGATGAGGGGCAACACCCTGAAACAGCTGTCTGTGGATGGATACCTGGCCTTGGTGTTTCCCTTGTCATATTTATAAACTCGTAAAGAGCTGGATATTGACTTAAGGGGCCACTTAATATGGTGGTAATGGTGGTTTCCGAAAGGTGTCACCCCTTGGCTGGGTCCTTCCCTGGAGGAAGATCTGGCTAGTCCCGTGTTTGAGACTCTTAAATGAGGCTCCACGGACTTTATTTACTATCTATCTATGAGAAAAGTTACACAAAGAGTTTCAGAGAAAAATAATGTATTCATTGGTAAAATAACCATGGGCCAGTCAAAAACCAGCAATTAGAATATTAACATGAGAGGCTGGTCTAGAAACCTAAATCTATAAATTAGGCCTACACACAAAGAAAAAGGGTTCACATGTGAGAGCAGCATGGACAGCTGATGTGCTCCATTTCATATTTCCCCCTCCCTCGGGGACAGAGTACCAGACTGCAAAGTTCGATATTTCTGTAAGTTTTCTCCCTTTAATTTTATCACTGTTTTTTCATATTTGTATGTCACTTTTTATTTCCATTTTTATATCCCTTTTATTGTAAGCACTGTACCTTTTATAGTAAAGCTTAAAACTTTAATAAGTCTGAACCTTGTTGCTCTAAAGAATCCATAGCCTTAGAGTATGTGCTCCTGGTGATTGGCACGTAGTAGTAGTACTTCGGGGACTCATCGCCCGTGTGTTCGATGAGTGGTGGCAGCGTATATGAGCAGGGTGTGTGGTCTGTGTCCGGGTATGATTTATGCTACCACTGCAGCATAGAACAAAGATTGAATGCTGGACTGAGTGAGAGCAGATAGATTAACTCTTGCAGGCGCAACCCCAAGTCACATGCTAAGAATCGGGTATGTGACAAATTTGTGGCAGCAGTGGGATATAAGAATATATCCTCCCTGGTAATTTGTAACAATTGGTGGCAGTGGTGGGATATACGAATATATCCTTCCAGGTAATTCATGACAATGCATAAAAAGAGAGAAAAAATCCTGCGATCCCAATGTATTGTTACTCCTTTATAAATCACTGGTGAGGCGACATCAAGAATATGGGATCCAGCTTTGAGTTTCACTTTTTAAAAAGGATATTGAGAAGCTGGAGTCAGTTCAAAGGTGGGCAACCAGATTATTACAAAGGATGGAAGACCTCTCATATGAGTAGTTGGAAAGTTGGGCTTGTTTAGCTTAGAGTAAAGACACCTCAGAGGGGATCTCATTTACATGTATATACAAATGTGTAGTACAAAGGACTAGCACATAACGTATTCCTTCCAAGGACCATACTTATGACCAGGCGGCACTCATTACGATTGAAACTAAGAATGTCCTACCACAACAGATAGTAATGGCAGATACTATGACAGCTTTTAAAAAAGGGCTGGATTATTTCATTGATATGTAGTGACCAAGTCGAGAGTGTGTCTGTCCCTTTAAGTAATCCTGGATTGTGAGTGGCTTCTGTGCACTACTGCTCACTCGCTAATTGCCCCTCTACATTATTCCCTGCATTTCTGAGCTGTAATTCTCCATCTCTGGTCACCTCCATTTTAGATGCAATGCATTTCTCATCTGCTGTGTTCTGGCACCATCTAATGGTGAAAGTGTACAATGAGTCATAATTATTGTTTTGTAAGGATCTGAGATGTGAATTCGGTCTTCTATTGGCCAGCTCTTAGTCACATGGTCAATAGGAGGAGCTGTTTTTTAGGCAAGTCTAGAATGTTCTTTAGTCTGAGGGATGTCTTCAGGGAGAGCAGAACACACGTGGAGGCTGTTTTTACCTCAAGATCTCCTGCAGGCCTAAGAGCCTGAGTTCCCTCTCTAACCTTTACAGACATCATTCTAAAGTTTTTCTGACTGGATTCACCACAGTGTTCACATTCACCTGTGCCATGACACACTGTGGAGCTAACCATGAGTACAGGTCTGTAACCTCTAATTGCTGCATCTACCTCCTTCTGTAAACTACCAAAAGACACTGTCCAGTGCTCTTAAAGCTCCAGACCCCAATCACATCTCAGTATCTAATTGTGAACTGTAATTGCCATGGACTACCCATGAGAGACTGTTCTTTATTTGTTCCAAGTTATAATTCCCATTCCTGCTGAAGTAAAAGCAACTGTTATCCCCGAGACGGGTGTGTGTCATAATTCCTTCGGCTGCGGACACCGTGTGGAGGTGGATAGCAGGGAACGTTCGGCCTGGTCATTACAGATACACATAACATTGCGAGTAATAGCTAAATTAGTGACAAATGCACAATTCATTGAGAAAAGTTGAACTTGATGGACCTAGGTCTGTTTTCAACCTATAAAATTATGTAACTATGTAGCATACTTGCATAAGTGAGTTTAATCGGTGATGTGGATTTAAAATGGACATGCTGTTTCTCTGTTTTGGGCAGACCACTAGATCTCATTCCACAAAAAAGAAACATGTGAATACTAGAGTTGAGTAAAACGGGTCGGTCAAATTAAAAAATAGCCGACTTTAGCTAAAGTCAGGTTTCGCCGATCGAAACTCGACCATAGCGTGATGTCGGCCATGAGGTCGCCGATCAGAGCGCCAAAGTCGTGTTTCAAATAATCCTTCCAGCGCCTTTTCTCAGCCAATGATGGAGGACGCACACTGTGGGCAATGCAATGACATGGGCAGCGGCCACCACCATTTTAGAGAAGGGCATTGAAGTGATTGGCTGGCTTTGTGTGGCATCACAGTGGGTATAAAAGGCTGTGACCACCGACCGCCATCTTACTTCTGCCGATCTTAGAATAGGGAGAGGTGCTGCTGCTGATTCTGAATAGGGAGAGCGTTAGGCAGGGAAGAAGAAATCAAAATTACTTCTGCTGATAGCACTTTTCACTGTACAGTTAGTGTGCAGTGAAAGGGGAGGATTTTTGTTGTGTGCAGCAGCGCTGGTGGTGATTAGGCTGCCTTTTAAGGTTACCTGCTAGCTGCATTGCTGTGTGCACACTGCTGTTCAAGCTGCTTTTTTCAAAGCACTCCAACTTTTATTATTTTGTTCTGGTGAGTTACTGAGCGTTCATTTTTTCACACACCATATAGCGGTGCATGCTCCTCACACACTACCGTGTACCGGCTGGTATCACGGACAAATAGAAGCTATCTGTTTGTGACTCTGGAAAAACAAGCCGAGGAGATTTTCTATTTTTCCAGACCTACAACTTATAGAGCTGTCCGCTTTTCAAACAGTTTCGTATATCTGCTGTTTGACTATGGTCAAAACTAGACAGAGACAGCGTGTGTCAGTCCGTATACAAATAGACGGAGATTGACAATTTTCCATACACACACCGTATAGCGGTGTACGCTCCTCACTCACTACCGTGTACCGGCTGGTATCACGGACAAATAGAAGTTATCTGAGTGTGACTCTGGAAAAACAAGCCGTGGAGATTTTCCATTTTTCCAGACCTACACCTTAGAGAGCTGTTCGCTTTTCAAACAGTTTCGTACATCTGCTGTTTGATTATGGTCAAAACTAGACAGAGACAGCGTGTGTCAGTCCGTATAAAAATAGACAGTGATTGAAAATTTTCCATACACACTGTATAGAGCTGTCCGATTCTCAAACAGTATTGTATATCTGCCGTTCGCATTACAGTCACATCTATACAGAGTCAGCGTGTGTGTGACACTCCGTAAATACATATACGGATGTTGTTAGTTACACAAAAAACGTATACAGCTTTACACTTCTGATACAGTTCCATATATCTGCTTGTGGGCTTACGGTCAAATACATACTATGAGAGCGTCTGTGACTAATAAAATATATACGTAGATTTAATTTTTTTAATGCACCTTACACAGGTGGACGCTCCTCATACAGTACCATCTCTCTGCTGGTATTTTTGGTACATTTTCCCAAACATGAGGAAGTATGGTGGAAGAGGCCGCTGACGTGGGCAGGGGGGCGCAGCTGGTACTGATGGTGGTGGTGCATTGGCTGGTTCTGGCAAAAGCACAATAGCAGCTAAGGCAGGAGGTGTTGAGCCTGCATCATCGTCTGGTCCAAGAAGGCCTGTAAGGTTGCCTTTTCTTTGAGTAGGAAAACCGCTTTTAAATCCAGAGCATTAGGAACTGGTTTTGGTGTACATTCCCGAAACAGCCACCAGCTCTATTGCCTCCTCTTCTGAACGTTCGAAACCTGCAAGCACGGAGTCGTCAGTGCAGGGTTCTGGTCAGGAAAAACACCTTTCCTTGAGTCCTTCACCCCCACCAAAAGTTAAGGATGCGGCAGCCCACACTTAAGATTACTCTATGGAGCTCTTTTCACATACAATGCCTGGGTTATCCAGTCAAATCCTGAATTCCCCAGTCCAAGATGAATCTGACATGGAGTGCACTGATGCACAGCCACTGCTAGATGATTCTGCTGGTACATTGACCAAGAGCACTACATTGCCCTCGCAGTCTATTGAGTCAGAATCTGACCCTAATGAAACTCAGGTGCCCCTTCCCGCATACTATACCACCTTACGCGGTGACACAGAGGAAGGTAAAGAGGAAGGTGCAGATGACTTTGAAGAGGAGGTGATGGATATCCCAGTTCTTGACCCGGATTGGCATCCATTGGGGGAGGAGGATGGTGCTGGCAATAGTTCAGATAAGGAGAAGAATCCACAGCAGGCATTGACATCGCAGCAGCAGTTATCTGGCAGGCCCGTAGCTGTCCAAAAACGTGGACCAAAAACTAAAAGAGTTGCAGGACAGCTTGGCCAGACGGTCAACTTAGCACAGCATGTAAGGCCAGAAAATGTATACCATAGTAGGAAGAATGTAGTGTGGCACTTCTTTGTCCAAAATCCTACTGATGAGGCAAAGGTTACCTGTAAGAAGTGCGAAAGGACCTTTAGCCGAGGTAAACAACTCAGAAATTTGAATACCAGTTGCATGCTTAGACATTTATTCAACATGCACTTGCAAGCATGGACGGACTACAAAACCTCAGGTAGCACATGTGCACCTGCTCCAACTGAAGGTAGCCAACAACGCTCCATCGCTACCCCCACTGTAAGACCACCGCCACCATTAAGCACACCACCAGCACTAAATGTGGAGGTGTCGTCGCAAGGCCAAAGCACTCGGGGAATAACAATGGTTTTGCAACACAACACTGAATCTAGGCCATCACCACCAATACCATCACCAACCCCCTCTCACTCCTTCCGGTCCACCGCTACTTCCCCCATATGCAGCTCTCCAGTCCAGCTCACCCTACCAGATACTCTGAGTAGGACAAGATAGTACTCATCCTCTCATCCGCGTACACTGTGTTTGAATGCCTACATTGCCAAACTAATCTCTTTAGAGATGATGCCCTACCGTTTGGTTGAAAGTGAAGCTTTCCGTGAGCTCATGGCCTACGCTGTCCCATGCTATGACCTACAAAGTCGGCACTACTTTTCTCGAAAAGCCATCCCTGCCCTCCACCAGCATGTGAAAGACTGCATTGTCCATACATTAAAACAATCAGTGAGTGGAAAGGTGCACCTCACAACAGATGCATTGACCAGTAGGCATGGCCAGGGCCATTACGTGTCCATGACTGTACACTGGGTTAATGTGGTGGATGCAGGTTACACAGGGGACAGCGGCGGTGGAACAGTGCTGCCTAGCCCACGGTATAGGAAACAGTTGGCTGTAGGCTTTCGACCCTCCTCCTCCTCCATCAGCAAAAGCTCGTCCACAGAGCGCAGTCACACGAGCACTCCATCCGCAGCTGCCAGTGTTGCACACGAGGTGTCCCACTATCGAACAGCTAGTGGTAAGCGTCAGCAGGCTGTGTTAAAGATGATGTCTTTGGGTGACAACAGACACACCCGGAGGTACTGGCCGACTACTTGCAGTGACAAACTCAGTCATGGCTGGGCAGTCTACATCTTGAGGCAGGCAAGGTAGTCAGTGATAACGGGCATAATTTTCTGGCAGCCATAGCCCGTGCAAAACTCACACACATACCTTGCCTGGCTCACACTTTGAACCTGGTGGTGCAGTGCTTCCTTAATAATTATCCGGAGTTAACATCCCTGCTACTTAAGGTGCGAAGACTGTGCCCGCACATCCGTCGCTCAAACGTCCACTCCACTTATATGCAGAAGCTGCAGCGATTGCTCCATCTCCCCAAGCACTGCCTAATCATATACGTTGCAACAAGGTGGAACTCCACCCTGCACATGGTTGAGAGGCTGTGCAAACAGAGGCAGGCTGTAATGCATTTGTGGGAGGATACACGAGCAGGCAGTTTGAGGGAATACATGGAATTGCTGGGTGTGCAGTGGTCAAAGCTGAAATACCTCTGTAAAGTCCTTCAGAGACAGGGGTTTAATGACCATGTTGTGGAATGATTTCTCAAGTACCGCTCACACGACTGCTAATATTGCATCGATTAAAAGTCACAGGAGACAGCAGTTGTCAACTATGGTTGCAAAATACTTTTCCTCCCATATCGATGTTCTCCCTCACAGGTCATTCCCCTTTGACTATTGGGCCTCTAAACTGGACACCTGGACTGAATTGGCACAATATGCCTTACAGGAGCTCGCTTGCCCAGCTGCTAGTGTGATATCTGAAAGAGTCTTCAGTGCTGCTGGTTCAATCCTGACAGAAAAAAGGACCCATCTGTCGACCCAAAATGTTGATGATCTAACCTTCATTAAAATGAACCATGCATGGGTTTCAAAGGATTTTGTCCGACCTTCCCCTGATGACACATAGGTTGCCAGAAACCTGCCTCGCTTTTGTCCTCCTCTTCCTTGGACTTGCCCAATTCCGCCCTTTGCAGCAGCTGAATGTCTAGCCAACACATCAACATATGCCATTTTTTAAACCTCCCTAAGTGGGCTGCCCAACCACCCCTGTTATGAATGAGTCACCGAGGAGGAAAAAACGAAAACAAACTAAGCCCAGAAAACCGGAGAGGTTGGTAACTAGCGGATTGCAGACCCCTGATCCTATCCAAAACAACTAGCAGTAGCCGTGGAGCGTGCCTACCGTGGTCCTAGATGCCTCGTCACGGCCGGAGAACTAAATAAGCATAAAGAAAAAAAGGGAAAATCTAAACTGCCTCAGAGCAGACCCCAAAGCAATAGACAGCCCCCAACATGTATTGTCGGTGAAACAAGATGAAAACACAGACACAGGTAGAAAGATAGGCTGAGCAAACGATGGGGCCCTCGCTAACTAGAAAGGACAGGAAAGAAAAGCTGCTGTCTGCGATCACGCAAAAAACCCTGCCAAAAAGAATGTCCAACACGTCTGATAGAAAAAGGCGCTAAAGTCGCTATACTTCAATTCACTATATCAGCACTCAGGTATATTCTGAAGACAGAGCAAAAGAGATCAACTGATCAGAGACAAAAATGGGGATTCAGCCCAGTCCCAGCCAGGGCTGGCTGAACACAAAAACTAAGTAAATCAGACAAAAACTCATATGAACAATAGCAGAGAAAACTTAGCTTTAGGAAGGCAGGAACCAAACTGGAAACCAGGAGCCACAGTCAGGAAAAATCACCAGCGAGAAACTAGGGAGTCGGCTGCCTTAAATCCAATCAGAAACTCCTGATGTCCAATTGCAGTCCTCTTCCTCAGGTGGCCGGTCTCTGCCATTTAGATCAGCTTCATTACCACCCTTCATCAACAGAGGGCGTCCAGATAGAGAACTCACTACTCCTCTGTCAGCACAGCCAGCTCCATAACCCTCACCAGAAGCCAGAGGCAAACCCGAAAATGAGCTCACAACACCCCCCCAATGGCTGGGGTCAACACCTGGTGCAACCAGGCAAGTGCCGTTGCTCTGAACAGGTGGATGGGCCCACTGATGGCCAATGGCAATGGCACAGGGCCCCTCATAGTACAATACAGTGTCTCTGATGCTGGGGTGATCCACTCATTGTCAGACACACCAGCTTACTATGAGGGGCCCTGTGCCAGTACCGTCAACCATGAGTGTGCCCCCCCTGCTTGGTCATGGCCACAGCACTTGCAAGTTGCAATACTTACCTCTCCCTGCTCCACCGCTGTGTAGTCTGGGCAGTTAAATCCTTCACAGGGATGGCCACTAGAAATTTGGTGTATTGATCAATGATGGTTAAGATGTAGCTATGGCCTGTCCTGCTGGCCTCTACCTTCAGATGATCAATGGCTACCATTTGTAATGGACGTCAACTTACAAGCAGATGCAGTGGTGCTTTATGATCACCTTTCACAGTTGTGATAGTCACAGACGTGTGGCATTCCCGCCACCATTTTTCAATGTCTCCTCTCATGCCAGTCCAATAGAATAACCTACGGCCTGTGGCTTCTGTCTTTTGCACTCCAAAATGACCAGACACATCATGATAGGCAGTGAGGACCATGGCTACATCTCTCCCTGTGATCACAATTTGATGGAGATGAGTAACGGTGATTTGATCCACGCTACTGCGATGAAGCAATCCTTTCTTCACAAAGAACCATTTTCGCTGTCTCCGCAGACACAGTAATTGAGGGTCTGCATCGCCTCTGCAACTTCTACCGGGAGGTTTTCCCGCGATGAGTAATTCTCAAATTTCTGCTAACACTCGACTTTCCGTCTGTACTTGTATCCATGTAGTTTCCAGTAGCGGAGAGTCTGGACTGGCTTACTGAGATTGAAATATATGCAAAGATTTAAAAGTACCACAACACTGTATACTGTTGTACGCTTCGACTACCTTTCCCTTTTTATACTTTTTAAATTCTGGTGTAATACATAGTGAGACTGTGAGTGTCTGTGTCTGACACCGGAAGTATAGACGGAAATTTACAATTACCCCTAGACTGGATACTCCTGGTATGTGCTGATACAGTGCCTTTGTTCAAAATTTTGTGTTACAGTATCATCCATAGTGAGTGAGCGTGTGTGGTTTACGCCTTCTATTTATACAGTGAATCGGAGATACCAATTTTTACCCTATATTTGATACAGCTTGTATCTTGTTATACAGTACCTTTGTTCGACATTTAGTATTGTGGTCAAATCCATCCTGAGTAAGCGTCTGAGAGTGACTACGGGACTATATACCGAGATTTCAAATTTGGCCAACACTGTATACAGCTGTACACTTCTGATGCAGTAACCTTTTTAGCTATTTAGATTCTGGTGTAATCCATAATGAGCATGCAAACGTCTGTCTGTTACTCTGGCAATATATTAGGAGCTTTAAGATTACCCCAACACTGTATACAGCTGTACGCTTGTGTTACATTACCCATTTACAGCTTTTCATATTCTTGTGTAATCCATACTGGGCCTG